>NC_091950.1:150589520-150699520 GCF_031021105.1 Erythrolamprus reginae | reverse complement strand
TTCTATGTTTCTATGTTTCTATGAGCTAGGGCAACGTCTCACATGCCAGCAGATATGGCTCCATGTGCCACCTGTGGCACCCGTGTCATAGGTTCACCATCACTGAGCTAAACCATGGGAATGTCTAAAAAATGACAGACAAGTCTGGACAAAGGCTTGGACTAAATACAGTCCACTGGAGAAGGAAATAACAATGTTTTTCAGTACTCTCTGCCAAAAAAATAAAATGCAAATTTACCATGTCTAAGTTCTTGCCTGCCGCCCCCACCCCCACCCCCCCATCTAGCAAAACAGACATAGTTTTGCTATTCTTAATCATTTTGCAGCAGGTGTGACTTCCTCCAGTGCTACCACGTCCAATGAAGGCTCGAGAGATCCTCCCGCATTCAACAGATAATCCTACCAAATATGAATATGGAAATAAATCAAGAAGGGATAAAGGGAGAAGATCAGTTCTAATTGTCCTTAAGAGGAAACAGAAGAAGACTCAGTAAAGCCAATCTTCTACAACCTGGTATCCTCCAGATGTGTTGGCCTAAACGAAGCACATGGTTTATTTGGAATAATGGTGAATGCTTAAGTCTTACTCACTGGCAAACAATTCCAAAGCTGTCCCTGTCAGAGAGTTTAGCTTCCTTTTGTGCCGCCATGAAGTACAATGCTGCCATCTAATGGAGAGCCAAGGAAACATATTTGGATCAGTTTTGGGGGTTCTTATTTTAATACTTCATTGGAGGAAGCATTGCCATGTAGTATTAAATTGGCATGTGATGCTAAGGTTCCCTCCACCTTCAGTATTTGTACTGACCAGTATCGACACTCTAGATAAAAAGAATCTTTTGTCAAAACAGGATATAAATTGTGAAAAGATAAATTTGAAAAGAATGCATCCGTATTTTGGAACTAATATATATATAGCAGGGGTCTCCAACCTTGGCAACTATAAGACTTGTGGACTTCAACTCCCAGACTTCCTAGGAGTTCAAGTCCACAAGTCTTAAATCTGCCAAGGTTGAAGACCCCTGATCTATAGTGTGCTTTTTATGGAAGTTATTCATAAAAATGACCTACATCAGAATTTAATTCATCCATGTGCTAAAGCAATGAATAATCTGGACCCCCATGAGTCTTTTTCTCCTATTTGATCTTCCTCACATTGATCCTAAGAGTGTTGGATAAAGGTGTCTCCTGTAGTTTTATTTCTTATGCATTTGTGTCCATTAAAATTGCACAAAGAGCTCAACAGTGATGGGAAAGATACTGAGATGGTACCAACTCTCATTCTTTTAGGTTGTTAATTGAATAAACTCAAAGAACATAAGAACGTAATAACATAAGAAGAGCCATGCTGAATCAGGCCAAAGCCCATCGAGTCCAGCATTCTGTGCCACACAGTGGCAAGAACGCCAAGAAGCCCCCCGGCTGTTTTGGAAGGTGACAGAGGGCGGCAGCACTTCTCGGCAGCCTCCTGAACCTGAACCCGAACTTTTGCTTAACTTCCAAGTTCAGCGTTCGGGAGAATGCCGAGAAGCGCCCGGCTGTTTCAAAAGGTGACAGCCTGGCAGCAGCGCCCAACAAAGCACCGTTTTTGTGATTTTTTTTTTGCTTGCACGCATTAATTGGTTTTACATTGTTTCCTATGGGAAACATTGTTTCGTCTTACGAACTTTTCACCTTATGAACCTCCTCCCGGAACCAATTAAGTTCGTAAGATGAGGTATCACTGTATAGTCTTTCTATATGATGTCTTTCTCAGGATGCTCTTCTACTAGTCTTTTCTTCTTCTTCTTCGTCTTCTTCGTCTTCTTCTTCTTCTTCTACTACTACTACTACTAGTAGTAGTAGTAGTAGTAGTAGAAGAAGAAGAACAACAACTTCTTTATTTCTTTGGGTTTTTTTCTTTTTCTTTCTTTCTTTCTTTCTTTCTTTTTTCTTTTCCTTTGAGTCTATTTTGACTCCTGGAATCTGCCTGGACCAGACATATGGTAAGCTTTTGGAAATAGTTTACTATTTTCTTCCTCCTAGAATCGAATAGAGGCACTACAAGCTTACTGGTAGAATTGTGAAGCTGTGCAACAGGGAATTTGTGGTGTGTTTACCAATATAGAACTTCACTGATGGAACAGTGTATGGGAATGGAAATTGGAAAGTGGTCAACAGTTCTGCCACATGCCTTTTTCTAGCCGATGAGATAGGAGAATGTTAAAATGGTGGTGTATAAACAAAAGGTTTAGCAATAGAAACCACAACTCCTACACACACGTACACACACACTTATAAAAGGAAAGTAATTGGTGTTTGTTTGCTGCCAGGGGTTTGAAGACAAAGAAGCTGGTCAGTCCATTGATCGGGGGCCATAGTAAACCCCTCGCTAGGCTATCAGAGCACCGTGGTGGACAAAGTAGAGAAAGGGGTTGAAATCTGAAAAGGGATTTTAAGCTAGTTTATGCCTTTGAATGAAGCATCTTAAGAGCACAGTGGAAAAACCCTCAGTTTGCTCATTTGCATTTGAAATGAAAGTACAGGAAAAGGATGTGGGATTCATTTGTTGTGGGCAAGACTTTGTGTTCCAATCCCAGGATGTTTGGTGAGAAAAATGGAATATTCCAGAATGAGAACAAGGAGCCCGGAATTCATTACAAAAACTGCATGAATGTGCTCATCTAAACAGTACGTTGATTTTCTCGGGAAACTTTATCATCATATAACATCACAGAAATGCAAAGACGCACAAGAGCCTATGAATACTATATTAGAAATGTGAAACTCTTTGGTGGTATTGGAGAAGATAGGAAAGAAAGCTACATGGCAACCCACTTATTGTCTTTCACCCTGTCGGCAGATCTAAGGAAATTGATTTTTATCCTTTCTGAAGAAAAACAAGACAGATTATGACATTTATGACCAAGATTTGCCATAAAGATTGTATTAAACAAAGAAAGAATATGCTTTTGTTATAGAAATGTGGGGCCCTTGATGTAAAACTGTTTCACGTGGAAGTTAGACAGAGACAAGGTTCAAAAACATTAACGGAAAAAATGAAACCCCAGACAACTTAATTTTCCTAAGAAAAGTGGAATAGTTGTATTCTGAGTATAACAGTGAATTGTTTTTATTTATTTATTTATTGTTTGTGTTAGAAGGGACTCTGGGGGGTCTTCAAGTTCAATCTCCTGCTGGTGCAGGATACCCTATACCAGTAATGGCAAACCTATGGCACGGATGCCCTAGCTCAGCTCCAATGTGCATGTGTGTGCCGGCCAACTGATTTTTGGCTTGCACAAAAGCTCTGGGAGGGCATTCTTGGCTTCCAGAGAGCCTCCAAAAGGATGGGGAGGGTGTTTTTACCCTCCCCCTGGCTCCAGGGAAGCCTTTGGGGCCTGGGGAGGGCAAGACACAAGCCTACTGGGCCCAACACAAGTTGGGAAACAGGCCATTTCCAGCCTCCAGAGGGCCTCCATGGGACAGAGGAAGTTGTTTTTGCCCTCCCCAGGCATTGAATTATGGGTATGGGCACTCGCGCATGTGTGATAGCATGTATGCATGCTCTTTCTGCACCCGAGGAAAAAAAGGTTCACCATCACTGCCCAATACTATCCCAAACATATGGCAGTCCAATCACTTCTTGAAGATCTCCAGTGTTGGGGCATTCACAACCTCCACCAGCAAGCCATTCCACTGGTTGATCGCTCTCACCATGAGAAAGTTCTTCCTTATTTCCAGGTTGAATCTCTCCTTGGTCAACTTCCATCCATTTCTTCTGGTCTGGCCCACTGTTACCCTGGAAAACAGTGTGACCCCCTGCTCTACGTGGCAACCCCTCAAGTACCAGTATACCACTATCATGTCCATCCCTGGCCCTCCTCTTCACTAGACTGTCTATTTTCAAGGAATCCTATTGACTTTGGAGGCATGAGTCTTATAACAAAGGACAAGACAGGGTTAAATTGAAATATGAAATAGAAGGAAGGTCTTGCTCAAAAGAGACAAGGATCTGCCATAGTATTGTAGATGAAGCGCCACATATATACAGTATATGCAATGCTGTCATCTTGGCCACATATATACAGTATGCTGTCATCTTGGCTTTTTCCATTTTTATGTATGCATTTTATCTTAAATCTACAGACGGGGAAAAAAGACATCAACATATTGAACAATGCCACAAAAGTTGCAGGCTGAGGTGTCTGTCACCTTCTTTGGATCCCTTGCCAAAGAATTTGCACCAAAACATTTATGAAAGTTATAATAAAGACATCAGACTGGGGAATGTTAGTGCTTACTGTCCGATTGTCTGGAGCATTTGCCAAGATACCCAACTCAGAACATACTCAACAGAGGAAGAGGGTTTTAGGCTGCTACTTTCAGGCCAGAGCACAGAGTTCATTCAGACTACCCAATCTGGAAATGCTTGACCTGCCCTATGAGAGGTCTTCTTTCGTCTTTCTTCTCACCATAGAAACTTCTGTTCGGGCTCCTCTCCCAATACAACCTTTGCAGGAGAACGTTGAGAAGGGCTCTGAACAGAGGTAGGATTCAGCTGGTTTGGACCAGTTTGGACGAACTGGTAATAGTGACCTATGGGTGGCCCTGCCCACCCGCTCGGGCACAACCCTGACCTATATCACTGAGGTTTGTGATCCCGCACGCATGTATGGACGTAGAGAGAATTGCCGTATTTTTTGACACTGCATGCATGCAGACAGCATGAATGAATTGCCATACTTTTGATGCAGTGCCCATGCGTGCAAAGTGCACACAAGAGTGAAGAGAGCAAACACATGCACACACTCATATTTTATATTCTGGGCAAACCGGTTGTTAAATTGTGTGAAGCTCACTTCTGGCTCTGAAGCAGAACAAAGTGAAGGAACATGTTTCTCTTATCTTATCTTAATTCCCTCAACACTGTCAGATTTTCTACTAAATCTGCACTTCTATTCTACTAGTTTTTCTCATCATTCCTTTCACCCATTTCCTCCCATGTTGACTGTATGACTGTAACTTGTTGCTTATATCCTAAGATTTTTATTAATATTGCTTCTTCATTGCTTATTTGACCCCTATGACAATCATTAAGTGTTGTACCACATGATTCTTGACAAATGTATATTTTATTTTATGTGAATGATGAGGCAGCAGCCATCTCGATCACCGGAACATAGAAACTTTAATAAAATCACTTAGCTTTCGTTAGCGTGCTGCTAACTTCGTCAGAGTTTTAAAATGCCGAAATGCCGAAGTTAGCAGCACGCTAACGAAAGCTAAGTGATTTTATTAAAGTTTCTATGTTCCGGTGATCGAGATGGCTGCTGCCTCATCATTCACGTATGTACCTGGAACTCGCATTTTTAGGACTATTCTTGATTTTATTTTATGTACGCTGAGAGCATATGCACCAAGACAAATTCCTTGTGTGTCCAATCACACTTGGCCAATAAAATTCTATTCTATTCTATTCTATTCTATCCATGGGGCCATGTTGCTTTGTAAAGCAGCACTCAGCAGATTTCATTCAAACCTATCAAAACCAACTTTGCAAGTCTTTTCAGGTTCATACAGCTTTTATTGGCTGGTGATAATTTATATATTTTATATTTTATGCCTGTTCTCAGTGTTCTGAAGTTGTCAGAAGTGAAAGCAAAGGCATAACCAACTTCAAAACAGCTTGAAATTCCTGGCGTTTGTCAATCACATAGTGGTCTAAAATGCTTCCATTGTGAAGGACATAAAAGCTGAGCTGACATAATTTCCCAAAAAAGAATTAGACTGAATCATTAAAGGATTTGGACTCAGCTGGAGAGAAAAAAATGGTAAAGTGGTAAATATGAATATGAGGAATTTTGACCAGACGACTGAATATATTCAAGGCTCCTCATGTCCTTCAAGAAATATCAGGAAAAGGAAACTGAAGCAGACAATAAACTTCAAAATTAGAATCTTCCATGTAGAAAAAACCAAACTGGGTGGTTTTTACAATAAAAATGCAAACATTTAGTATGTTTTAAACAAACAAAATTGCAGACTTGAAGGCAAATATTATGTATTAATGCATATGTTGATTTAAAGGGTTGACAAATGTCATGTTACATATATCTTTGTACAGTATGTTTCTATGTTGTCTTGTCTTTCCCCTGAGGGCAAGATAGCTCAGAGTTTCCAAGAAAATTAAATGAAAAAAAAATCAATTCTGCTATACTTACTGTACAGAAGCAGATGGCTAGAATTTAATAGATTTTTTAAATCATACTTTTATTACTTTATAAACAACTCAATGCATCAAATGGAGCTAATACTCCTTCCTCTGCCTCCTTTCTATATTTATCTAATTTTATCTAGGTCTATCTAGTTTTCTTGGCAACAGTACATCAGTATTTTCCATTTCTTCTGATACTTTTTTTTGTTATTTAAAAAAAAACCTACTCTTTTTGGTTGATCTCTCACCATCCAGTTATACATTGAGGAAATGATTTGAAAAAGACTGGGCATGGTTTTGCCAAAAGTTATGTCCTGCTTCACTTACCTTCTGAGAAAATGCAGATACCAGCAAACTAAGAGTCATTTTGAAACATATATCCATCCTAAGATAAAATACAGAAAATAGTATATGGGCAGACTAGATGGACCATGAGGTCTTTTTCTGCCGTCAGACTTCTATGTTTCTATGAAACAGGAAGAAATGATGTTTACCTGACAGTCAAGGTCAAGAAGAGCAAGTAGGCACCATTGTTGCGGGGGAAATGCTGGATTTCTTGTCCTATTAAATCTGTGTTTCTCAACCTTGGCAGCTTTAAGATGTGTAGACTTCAACTCCCATAATAGCTGGCTGAGGAATTTGGGGCAAAATCCAAGCATCTTTTCAAATTGCCAAGATTGCTGAATATTGTCCTTATACAGTGGTACCCCTACCTAAGAATGCCTCTACTTACAAACTTTTCTAGATAAGAACCAGGTGTTTTTTGCCTCTTCTCAAGAACCATTTTCTACTTACAAATCCGAGCTTCCAAAACTGTAACCAGAAAAGGCAGGGAGATGCTTCCATGGGGTCTCTCTAGGAACCTCCAGGGAGGAAACTGAGCCAGAAAAGGCAGGAAGAAGTCTCCCTGGGGCCTCTTCAGGAATCTCCTGGGAAGAAACAGGACCTCCACCCTCTCTGTGATTTCCCCAATCGCACACATTATTTGCTTTTACATTGTTTCCTATGGGAAAAATTGCTTCTTCTTACAAACTTTTCTACTTAAGAACCTGATCTCGGAACAAATTAATTTCGTAAGTAGAGGTACCACTGTACTGTGCTTCTTTGGAAAATGTAGGAAAATGCTTTAGGATCTTATTCACTTAGGACAAAGGTCACCATCTTTAACATTCAAAGAGTCAGAAAAGTCCTAACTAGAAGCTCCCTGTTCAATTCTGGAGCCGATTGGAAGGTGCTTCCCCCCCACCATAGAGTCTCCTCCTAGCATGGCATCCTTTTTCCTCCGCTGCTTGGAAGTCTGGTTCCCCCACCTTAGAATCTTTTCCTAGCATGGCATCTTTTCCTTTTACCATCTGGCAATAGGGAACCGCAGTAGAGGGATGAAAGAGCCACATGAGGCTCCAGAGCCATAGGTTGCTGACCCCTGACTTAGGACATATGATTTGAATAACAACTCTTCCAAAGCACCAAAAGGCAGGAGAAGAAGCAATGCATGGAAACTAATCAAGAACAGAACCAATGTAGAACTAAGGGGAAATTTCCAGACAAAATAATTAATCAGTTGAATAACTTGACTCCAGAAGTTTTGGGTACTCCAACACTGGAGGTTTTTAACAAGAATTTGGACAACCATTTGTCTGAATTGTTATAATGTTTAGCTGATGATTAGATTAGAAGACAGACCTCTAAGTGCCTTTCAACTTATTGTGTTAACTCTTTTCAACGGAAATCCTTGTATCAGTTTTGTGGAATATTGGTGTTCCACATAGCTTGATGGGTTTTTTTTAATTAAAATGTCTTTATTTATGCCACAGATTGATTTGATGCAAGCTCAGAGTCTAAATATATTAGTCATATCTCATGTCAGCTATCTCTGGCAATTCAATGTGACTGTGCAGAGACTTAGACGGTAGCTTATTTAAAGAAATTTTTTCAGGGTGAGAGAGAATTGACCACATCTGACCTGAAAAGATTGCTTCAAAAGGAAGTCATTGCATAACTGAGTAATTTAAATGCAAATCTAAAACTTCTGGGATTTTTCTGCCTAGACAGTGTAACACAAACAAATGATGGAGTTTTGATAGGACACTAAAAAGGAAATGTACAACTAATTGCCGACCAAAAACTTGTCAGGGTTTTTTTTGGATATGCTGAAGTTCCTTAAACTGATGATTCCCAAACCCTCTGCCTGCATTCAGAACTGAGACATGTTTTCATAACTGCAGAGGGAGTTACCAAATCCAAACCATTTTAATTATTGTTGGAGAAAGTCCGATTTAGGAAATCAGACATATTAGTAACTTGTGTGCCATTGGATGATACAATAGAGGGACTATGAAGTTATAATTCAGGAATCTTAGTTAAATCTTGCCAAAGTGAACAATTTTTAAGTTGTTCACTGACTAGAGTTTGAATGTTTGCCCTAGTAGATCTCATTCTGGGTTTGTTTGGTTTTTTAACCTTTTTTCCCTAAAGTATGTTTTACTTAAATACTACTCTGGTAGGCTAATACATTAAGCTAGACCTGCATTTAAAAACCAGTATTTAATACAAAATATTAGTCACTATGGTGGGTGCTGGGTGAAAAAAAATTAGCCCACATTATGGTTTAAAACCCTGCTGTTCTGTTCGGGTCTGTGAGACCCGAAATCAAAGTTTGAGACCCTGTAAAAAAATTTCCCTGCATATCTGAAACTTGAAATTTCATGACTTTTCATCATTTCAGGGGTTCTCTCTATGAGAATTTTTTTTTGGGGGGGTGGGAGGTTTCTTTCTTGCTGGAAAAAAAAAACTCCCTAATGTTATGTTCCCGGGTCTATTTGACCCGGACTGCAAATTGATCATTTTAGGTACTTATATTTGGTCTTTTTGAAAGCTTTTTTCACCTGGAAACATGTTTGAACATTTCTGCACACAATGGAATGAAAATTGAACTGAAAAAAATAATCCTTATTGGTTTATTTTGCACATAAATGTGCCTCCCCCCCGTTTTTGTGAAAGTTTTTTTCAATTTATGGATAGTTTTGCTTGCAAAATGCAGTCTATTTTACTGGAGTTGGTGTGGGAATGGTACCTTGAACATTTCTGAATATAAGAAAAATATAAAGGAACTGAAAAAAATGATTCTTACTGGTTTTTTAACATCAGAAATAAGGCCTCCCCCCCCCCCCTCGGCTGCTTGCAACCATTTTCACTTTTTTTTTTTAATGCTCCAAATCCGAAATATTCTTTAAAATCTTAGGCATCCATTTACTCAATTTAACAATGCTGATCATCAAAAAATATTTTTGGGGGTGGTGACTAATTGTTTTCTGGGCAAAAAAAAATCATAACTTCGAATCTGTTTCTGTTCGTATATGACCGGACCAAAAAAATTTTTTTTAGGTACTTGAATTTGATCTTTTGAAAACTTTTTCAACTGGAAAACTAGTTTGAACATTTATGAACATAATGATATGAAAATTGAACTGGAAAAATTGAGACTTATATTTTTATTTTGATCAAAAAGCCTCTCCCCCCATCCTTTCTGAATTTCGTGTCAATTTCTATTTTTTAAGGCTACAAATCCCTAAGGAATTTTCCCCCAAAAGGTTTGATATACTAAATTGAACATTTCTGAATATAAGAAAAATATAAATGAACTGAAAAAAATGGTTCTTATTGGTTTATTTTTGCCACAAAAGGGACCCCCCCCCCCGGCCTTGCTCTGTGCCATTATTGTCACTGTTTATACATATTTGTCTAGAAATATTTGGAATATCCTTTTGAAAATCAACCACATTGTAGCCAGATAACTAATTTTATGAAAGAAATCCATTTTACTAAAAAAAGTATGTAAGTTTGAAATTAACAGCATAATTTTTATATAAATTGAAATAACTTTATATGCAAAATAAACCAATATGCATCAATTTTTCCACTTCAATTTTCATATCATTATGTTCAGAAATGTTCAAGCTACAAATCCCACACCAACTTTAGCAAAATTGAATGTATTCTGCTAGCAAAACTATCCATAAAGTGAAGACTATGTCACAGAAACGGGGGGGAGGCACATTTATGTGCAAAATAAACCAATAAGGATTAATTTTCTCAGTTCAATTTTCATATCATTGTGTGCAGAAATGTTCAAGCTACCAATCGCACACCAACTTTAGTAAAATAGAATGGATTTTGCAAGCAAAACTATCCATAAATTGAAAAAAACTTTCACAAAAACGGGGGGAGGCACATTTATGTGCAAAATAAACCAATAAGGATTAATTGTTTCAGTTCAATTTTCATTCCATTGTGTGCAGAAATGTTCAAACATGTTTCCAGGTGAAAAAAGCTTTCAAAAAGACCAAATATAAGTACCTAAAATGATCAATTTGCAGTCCGGGTCAAATAGACCCGGGAACATAATATTAGGAAGTTTTTTCGAACAGAACAGCAGGGTAATGCAAAATAGGAAGACATAGTTTGTATTTTAGTAGCTTATTTTAACGTAACACTTGATATTGTTTTATACACTTGTGATCTTCCCTTATAGTGGCATTCAGAAGATGGAATTAAAAATATCAACACATCATTTCTTTTGTTTGTCCACCATCATCTTATCACCTCAATATAGTTTCATCAAATTATTCATTGGTAATTTGTTTCACATATGTACAAAATTGGCTCATGCCCTTTGAATCATCTTACCACAGGTGGTGAAATTCCCTTCCACACATCTGGCCCTCTGGAACTTGGTTCTGCTGGTTGGCTTGGGGAACCAATGGTCTAGGCCAGGGGTAGGCAAAGTTGGATCTTCTGTGACATGTGGACTTCAACTCCCAGAATTCCTGAGCTACATGATAGGCTCAGGAATTCTGGGAGTTGCAGTCCACAAGTCAAGGGCAAACTTTGCCTACCCCTGGTCTAAGCTGGAGATGGTTGGTACAGGGATAGAGGTCCATTCTGCTTTACCCCTTGGTTTTTTACTCTGTATTTTAATTTTTGGAATTTTACATTATTTTGATAATTGTTTTTATAGTGCTCAAAAAAATAATAAAGGGAGCACTCAAATAACACATCCTAGATCTGAATGAAATTTCTCATTGAATACTTGTGCTGTTTAAGTGTTACCTTTATTTTTTTGAGCAATGTATATTTATATCTTTTACTGCATTGTAAGCCACCCAGAGTCACTTTGCATAACAAGATGGGTGGCCTATAAAGTTACTGATGTGTCTTATATTGAAATACAGTATCTTGATCCAAGTTGTTATATAGTATGTTACCACTGTCGCTTCCTACGACTTTGTGTAGCCCTTGTTATAGAATTCAGGTGTGATAGAATTCCATAAATTTCTTTAGCTTCTATATTGAATGTTGAAAGATGCATACTCATGTATTTAGAGCCTTAAAAAAGTATACATGCCCTTACTAAAAGAAATAGAAGCTTTGTGAGTGTTGTGTAAGATTTAATCTGCCACCTTCTCTGGACCACTTGCCAGAGTTTGCACCAAAAACATTTGTAAAAAGTATGGCGGAGACATCAGACTGGATAACTTTGGTGCTTACTGTTATACTTAGTACAAAAGGTATTCTGAAATTTGCATTGGTTTTACCAAATTAGATTTCCTTCAAATCTTTCTTCACTGTTTAGAAACAGCAGATTCACCTCAAATTTCTCTTTGGATAAACCTATATTCACCTTAGTGTTTGGTTGTATGAACCTCTGTGGTGAACCAAATTTGCAGCGTAAGGTTGCAAGAGTGAATACAACTACCATCACAAGTACCCTGTGCAAAAAGTAGAGAGACTTTATTCCTTCACTCCCTTAAAGTTTGAGTTATAATTCCAACAATCCAGATACCAAGCTGGGCAATTCAAGCAACAGCATATTTGATATAATTGATTTGGTTTAAAATCTTATTGTGGATAAAGCCATACTAAGAACTGCAATGAGTCAAGAAATTACTGTACAAAGAGGAACGAAAGCTTGGGTGGTAAAATATAGAGAATTCTTTCTATATAAACACATAAAAAGGGATTATTCGTGTAAATTAGTTTTCCAACCTTAATAACTTTAAGACATGGATTTTATTTTTCTCTTCCTTTCTTGCTACTCTCTATGTTATATGTAAGTGAACATTTCTGTCCGAGTTTTAAAAAAAATGGAGATATGCAAGAAAGAAAAGAAACATGGTTTCATAGAGTCATAAATACTGGCAAGAAATCTGTAACAATAGTTCCAGGCGAGTAGCAAAATAAAGTTGACAAGTCACAATTTTAATAAGGATCTCCCCAGTTTATGTTGGCAATTCTAATGACAGTCTTACTAGATATAAACCCATAATTCATTGGATGCATTTCTTCCCCCCCATGGAGATAAATTAGATGTTGGATTTGTGTTGTTTGGATTCATTCTGAAAGTTTCCATCACAGCAGTCACGTAATAAGTTGATGATATACAAAGGGATTATTCATGTAAATCAGTCTCCCAACCTTGGTAACTTTAAGACATATGGACTTCTTCTAGGAGTTGAAGTCCACATGTCTTGAAGTTGCCAAGGTTGGGAGATCCTGAGATAAATAATGAGGATTCCGTTGGTTTGGGAAGGCCCTGCTGTAGCAAAAACATCCAACCAATTTTAAACACATTATTTGTTTATCCTCTGGGGCAGGGGCGGTATTTGGTAGTTAAAAGCAAAATGTCATTTTTCAGTTTCTAGGCTCTCAACATTTTAGAGAATAGAAGATAAGAATAGCGAGATGCATAAATGGCACGGATGGACAATTATAGGAGCCTTCATAGATGTATTATTACGGTATCTCGTTATTACTGACCTCTGGATTAATTGACTTCTGGATTTTGAATCATGAGGGTGAGAAGATCAAAAAATGTGGAACAGCTTTGAAAGGAAGGCAAAGAAGCAGTTTTAAAAATAAACGAAAACTATGCAAACTGTTGCAGCAGAAGAAATGTTGATATTCATTGCCTTGCATTATACACAGAAAAGTTTCTACCTACAGTATATCCAAGGCAGAGAACTTAACAATGCACAGGCAAACAACCCATTCAGGGATGGTTCTGTCCCTTCTGTTAATTTTTAATTGACTTTTCTGAGCTCAGTTGGACAGACTTCCTGTATTAATTTCTCTATGTATTTATTGCTCTAATTACTACTGAAATCATGTACAACATTTCATTTAAATTACAAATAAAACTAAGCAAAATAGGATATCTTTTGAAAATTTAAATGTAGGAAAAAGAATCACTAGATGGAACATTTCCTGATAGGCACAAGTTGCTTTTGGCTTCTTCCAGTCGACTCTAGACAGTTCAATGCAATCTTCCAAAGTAAAGCATCTAAAACATTCTTTTTAAAAAAAATTATATCTAAAAAATTCATAAATAAATGGTTGGTTGGCTCCTAATTCTGATTAAGGGATTATGTTCTGGTATGTCCTTTGAGAGTACCCTACAGCCAAAGAAGTGGAATGTTCACATGCCATGGTGAACAATGGTCTCATTGGATCGCACCATTGATTTTGAAGTTCTATTATTCAGCAGTACATCCATTGGAATAAACATTATTTCTGGAAAAACGATGCTAGGAAAGGGAGGACAATCTACATCCCACCTGTTTCATGCTATTAAAAGTCAAGTTGGAGGAGCTTCGATTTGTTTCAACTTCCGATTCAAATCAGGAAATCCAGAAAAATAAATTCTTCTCAAAGGGATGTCCACTCAGTATTTTAAGGCAAAAGTTCTGCAGCCTTCTAGATAACTGTGCGTGATTAATATAGAAGACACTACCCAAGAATGGCAAGAATGCTGATAATATAATTGTGTGTTTATTTGTTTAAACCATTTCATTTAATGCATAGAAGAAAGGTCCCGCAGTGGTCCTTGATCATGTTAGCGAAGTCTTGCTTTTAATAGTGAAAAATGGCAGAGGGCAACAGATCAAAAGCTAATATTTCAGATTACTTTTCAGTGCGCCTTACATAGATATTCCATGAAGTCAGTGTAATATTTGCCCTGAAATTTAGCAGGATACATCTTATCACCAGCTTGCTCTTTTGCCAAATATTTCTTTAAATACACACCACAAAAATAACTTGGATAGAGCCTGTTTTGAATCAACCATTTATGAACTATTCAGACTAATTACTGCCACAAGATGTAACTCAGTCCTGTTGCCTCTTCCCATTTGTTTCTCTAGCGCATTCACTTTAACTGCAGATGGAAAACAGATATATAAGCTGCCTGTTGGGCTATTGGTCCAATGGGGCTGCTGTTGTTTTAATCATTTGGGCCAATGTCTGCCTCTTAATTAAGGACAATCAGTGAACCGTGATAGGAAAAAACAGCCTGGTATATGTCAACTTCTATATTATAAAGAACTGATTCCTCATGTCTATATTTAGCTGCGTCTCAAATGCCCTCTATAAAAGATGATTAAAAAACATATATTGCCAATGCCTGCCAGCTCTGTTAGGATAAAAAGGCACATTCTTGTTAACATTACGCTAATCCAAGCCAATTTGCTACTAATGAGGAAGGACGTTTCTTTAATCTATATTGACAAATCAGGAAATTGTTTTTCTTCCATATTAACACTGAGGATACGTCTAAGGATAACAGGAGGACTTAGTGGGAGACTGAGAAGAAACATGCTCTTCTATCCGCTAAAGTTCTGTCTCAGTTTAACCAAGAAGTTTTTCTTTGTTTTAAACAAGCCTGGGCCTGCTTAAATGTTATTTATTTTTCAGATATTATTTATTAATGCTGCTGAGAAGGAAATTTAGAAAATAGCTACTTTTAGACATGAGATTTAAACAAACCACTGTGAGAGTTTCATACAACAGCTCGGAGGGAAGAAATGTTGCAGTTTAAGGTCGGTGAGTTTATAATGGCTTACACCCCCCTTCTCTCTCTCTCACATACAAATGCAATATAATTTGGCTGTTCTACCTCTCAGGAACATTCTTTAAATATCAAGCTACATATACAATTAGCTAAATCACCCAATTATTCCAAGACAGAACTTCAGAAATTGCTAGGGAAAATTCACTAGCAAACACAGTTTTAAAAAAAAGAGTTTTTAAAATGGGGGGTGGGGGTGGGGGAGGAAAGGCTAGAGCCACACAGAATAAATGTACAACAAAGAAAAGTGCATTTCAAATAGGTTTCTTTGGCAAGATTACATAATACTCTGTGCGCAGAGGGTGCTTTGAGTGCATTCTGTATAAAATCCAACATCTTCTAAATCATTACATAACATACATGTGCTAAAATTACATTAGACCTGAGTCCCAGGTATTGGACGTGGAGGGGGTTATTTTTCCCAGGGGAAAAAAAGCCTGTTTGCTGATATCCCTAAAAACTCAACCTTCTCTCAGGGTTTGAAACTCAAGAAAGGTAAAGTACATGATCCTGGACCAGAGGATGTCTGCCCTGCATCACAAAAGTTTATTTATGCCACTGATAAAGTTGGATTTGTGATTAAACCAAAAAAGGAGGAGGAGGAGGAGGAGGAGGAGGAGGAGGAGGAGGAGGAGGAGGAGGAGGAGGAGGAGGAGGAAGAAGAAGAAGAAGAAGAAGAAGAAGAAGAAGAAGAAGAAGAAGAAGAAGAAGATTGATATAGCCAGTCATTCACTCACATCTGGAGTAAATCACTATGAACCAGTGAATAAGGCACATGAATTAGACCAGCCTTTCTCCATTCGCTGCTCACTAGATAGCGTGGTATGGGCCTTCTTAGAACTCCTTGATCATGTTAACCCATATGTTAATTAGAAATTCTGGGACTTGTAGTCCCATTGAGAGGATATCAGGTTAATGGAAGGTGGCTTAGCATAACAACCTCCTGTTCGAGATTCTAGAAAAGGAAAGAGATAAAACCAAAGTTGTGGCAATAGCTTTTCAGTTCTTATGTATATCCAAAACAATCCTGTCTGGCATGGCTGGATCAACAGTCCATCGTGATGGACCAGGGTTGAGGTTTTAATCTTTGGTCTACATCCTCACAAATAACTGGAGTAGCCCAACATGCCACTTGAGGAAACTTTATTAAAAGTCATTCATTTTCTGACCCAACCAATATATGCAAAAAGATTGTAGGGTTTAGAGGCGAGCCAGATTTCCCATTCGTTCTAGAAACTCTGAGAGAAGGACTGGGAAGGTGAGCTACGTAAGTACAAGTTTATTCCTAAAATGCAGCACTGTCTTGATACAAGCTGGACAAGCAACAAGCTATATAATGTGATTAGGCTTTGCCTCAGCGAGTAGGCTAAAAGGAGAGGGATCTTAAACTTTCCAGCTTTAGCTTGTGAGTTAGTACAGGAACAGTGCACAAGGCGTGGCTGGAAGCAGATATTTCATTCACATGCATGTGCCTACCAATGTATTTACTGATATGTAACTACTGGATACTTATATCAACTTACTTTCATTTGAATGTCAAAAAAACCAAAAAAGCATGAACCATTAACTTCCAATATACTTTTCCTGTGGCAAGGGAGCAAGCACCGTGTAAGGGGACAATTTTAAAAATCAGTGGGGGAAAAAATGAAATCTGAAAAATAGAGACTTTCAAAATATATATATATATTTATAATATTTATATATCTATATAGACACAGTCTTTCTCTAATTGGTTAATGGCAGGGTGAGACACTTGCAGGTGAGGCAGGGGAGGGGGGAATCATCTTGCTTGAATTTTTCGGAAGGAGAGAGAAATTGAGAACAAACATAAAGAATAAATCTCGCAGTCTCCAGCATCCCATCTGACTATGGATGGGGCTCAGAGCCTGGATGATGATGAAGCCAAAACCGGATGTTCCCACTCCATCCAAGTACCTGTCTCAACAAATTCTCCGTTTGCAAAACTCATGCTTTATACAACAATATCCAGAAACGAATCTCTCTCCGCACACTTTCACACATACGCGCACCGTTTTCCCTCATGTCATTCAGCAATAAAAGTACAAATGTATTCGTGCTCATTTGCTCAGGCAGAAGATGAACAATGGGGTGGAATGAGGAATTTTGTATAATGGCATTGCATCGGGGCATACGATTAGCCGGTGCTGCTTCTATAGCATTCAGGAGATGGAACTGACCTCAGGTTTTGACATTTTGCTCAGGAAGATCATGTTAACAAAATGAAAATTTTATACTGTCACCACTTCCCAGACCTGATATTTTCCAGATATATTAGGATTAAGGCTCCCAGAATTTCAGGGAGGAAAAATCCCAGGGCATCTGGAGGTGACAAACGAGTTGCTTAGAGAATATTCTATGGGGTAGGAGGAATGAAGGGAGCTGCAAAACTCAAAGATGAAAAATAAAAGCAACAGGGCCCAAAACAAAACAAAATAAATACTTTGTGTAAATTTCATTTTCTTTAGAAAAAAAATTATTGATTAGCTTACATTATTTTGTCAGTATATTTCATACATACTTACATACGTACATATATATATTATATAAGAAGGCAATGAAAATGCTGGGGAAATTTAGGTGACTGCATGTCTCGCAAGTTGTCGTACTGATTTTTAATGAACACTGCATGAGTTTATACGAAGGATGTCATCAACATGGCCTCCATCCCAAAAATGTTTTTGTTCTTCACTATTTCATGACCTATTTGATGGAAAGACCAACTTCCATTCATGGTTTCTAGTGGAGGCCACTGAATTGTGTTGGGGGATATCAGTGGTGTTGGAGACCTGCAAAGAATTAGGTCCACCTTGCTATATAGCATTTTGGACAACAATAACTCATTGACAACAATGATTTCAATTAGGACTTGTTGAATTGCACCTGCCATTTCAATAGCAGTGAACAAAATTTTATAGGTTTGGGTTATTAGAGGGCAGGGATAGAATGTTTCATGTTATTTCAATGCGTGTGGTTTTGGAACCAGTTTGTACTGGATCAATTGCTATATTGCAAAACATCAGTGGCTTTCTTGAATCTAGCCTAATATTTAAAAATTCACAATAAGCCCATAGGCAGAATGAGTAATAGAAAAGAGTTTCTTTTTATCCATTCAGCACATCTTTAAATCTAGAAACTGCCAATTGTAGAAGTTTGGGAAGATAATGAGAAATTCTCATTACACTACAGAAATACTACGTGATAGATCAATTGACATTATTCACTCTCTCCTTGATAGACACCAAGCATGAATAGTTTACAGATAATATATATGTGGCCTCCATTAGAAATGCCAAAAATCATTCTAGTAGAAGGATTTAACTGTGATGTTCAATATAAGAAGATACAATTTTTCTGCAACTGCTACATTTTCTCATTTACTCTGGAAAGGATATGAAGTTGCTTTGCATGAAATAATATGCAACATAAAGGAACAGTTTCCCTTTTTATACTAAATGTCAATCTAGTGTAACATGATTAGCGGGTCAGTGCAAAAACCTACTGCTTGATGCCTCCAGAAGCAAAAATAAAGCTTAATAATGCAAAAATAATGAACTAATTTTGCTGCCTTCTGTATGCCCACTGTCTTTTTGAAACAGCTAGAGCCATGATTAAATCGACAAGTCTTTATAATGGCTATTCTTAATTGGTTCAAAACAGAATCCCCGTCCCCTCTCAATTATTGGATTGTTCATCTTGCCTTTGCTCTATTTCCATGCAACTTCCAAAACAAACGTGTATGTCTTCCTAAGGATAAGCTTGGGCAGAACTGTTTTTATCCTAAACGCAAAAGGAAGGGTATTCCCCAACTCCTGGTGGGGTTTTTTTTAACATTTGTGGGAAAGAGTTTTCTTAGGACAATTTATTCTGAGTCTCATAGCAAAGACTCTTGACAGATACTATTTTGCTTTGGCTAGCATGCTCCATAAACTATTACTTAGAAAAGAGATTCTCAGCTCTGAAACTCTTTTGTACAGATTGGTAGGTGCACATGCATGTGGGGATGAGTGTGACTACTGATTAAAATAAATACTTTCTGCTTGCACTGTCAATCTCATCGTGCTAACCGTTGCTTGTAAGTTTATTTCTCAGGTCGCGGAGGCCTGTGACCTCAAGGGGAATGAGATACATGTTCTGAATCGCCATCAGAAGGCAAGAGGCCTCACGGGTAAAGCCTCACGTTAAATACTGAAATATGTGCATTATCACAGACAGACCACATGCATGTGCACACACACTCACACACACTCATACAGACATACTTCATACTTTCAGCAGTAGTTGAACCGGGAGCATTTGCTTTTAAAAACGATTTTAGCATCTCTCTGGATATTATTTCCTGAAGCTCATATAGTCATGGGGTTTCGGTGTTTTGCCTTATTTTTCTAAACAAGCAACTACTAGATAGACCTATCCCACAAAGGTTACTAAGGTTACTTTGGCCCGTGGGGCTGAATTCTCTGATTTTTGTGCTGATCCAAAAGCCAAAATTGTTTCCGTCTCTTCTTGATCATGGCAGGGAAAGACAATGCTGTCAGTTCCTTGGTTTCTGCTACATACGTGTGTTTTGGTTGGTTTCAGCCTTCCAACAATTCAGATCACCTTTTTTTTATACACAAACCTCCCCCTTCCCCCCGCCCCCATCAGTTCACATCACTCCTTCACGATGCACTTTCCTCACACTACTTCTCGGAACAACTCCAAGTCCTTCGTCAAAATTCAAGGGCAAGAAGCCCCCTGCAAAGGGGGAAGCCACAGTTCATCTCTTGTGGGAGGAGCCAAGCATAACTCTGGAAACAAAATTGACAATGGCAGCCGCTGGCTGATCTGGGTCCAGTTCAGCAAAGAGGTGGCAAACGTTGTCCGTCGTACTGCCTTGTTTCCTAGCCACGAAGCCAAAGAGTCTGGAGGAGGACAAAGGAATTAAGGAGCGATAAAATCATGCTGATCTAAGACAAGACAAGAAGAATTGCCCCCTGCTACTTTGGATCACGACCATACTTTGCATGTGTATCAGGTAAAACTATTGATATTCCTTCTACCAGGCCATTTGAAATGCACAGGGACTCAAGAGTAATAGCTGTTAATTAATATATTATATATTTATATATATTATATACAGTGATACCTCGTCTTACGAACCCCTCGTCATACAAACCTTTCGCGATATGAACCCAGGGTTTAAGATTTTTTTGCTTCTTCTTCCAAACTATTTTCACCTTACAAACCCGCCGCTGCTCGGATGCCCCCCTCCGGACTTCCGTTGCCAGGCAAAGGCTCCCCTTGTTGGGAAATCCCACCTCCGGACCTTCCGTTGCCAGCGAAGCACCCGTTTTTGAGCTCCTGGGATTCCTCTGAGGCTTCCCTCCATGGGAAACCCCACCCCCGGACTTCCATGTTTTTGCGATGCTGCAGGGGAATCCCAGCATCGCAAAAACGGGCGCTTCACTGGCAACAGAAGTCTGGAGGTGGGGTTTCCCAGCGAGGGGAGCCTCAGCGAAATCACAGCATTGTAAAAACACTGAAGTCCGGAGGTGGGGTTTCCCATGGAGGGGAGCCTCAGGGGAATCCCAGCAGCACAAAAACGGGCGCTTCGGCTGGCAAAAGGGGTGAATTTTGGGCTTGCATGCATTAATCGCTTTTCCATTGATTCCTAGGGGAAACATTGTTTCATCTTACAAACCTTTCACCTTACGAACCTTGTCCCGGAACCAATTAAGTTCGTAAGACAAGGTATCACTGTATTTATTAGACTTGTATGCCGCCCTTCTCTGAAGACTCAGGAAGGCTTGCAACAACAATGTAACAATACAGACATAACTCTAATAATTAAAAACTGTAACTAAATTCCATTACCTAAAAAACAATCGATACTACACAATCATAACCACACATAACTTTCAATGATCAGAGAGGGGGATACACTAGTTATCCCATGCCTGGCGACATAGATAGGTCTTAAGGCTCTTGTGGAAGGCGAGGAGGGTGGGGGCAGTTTGAATCTCCAGAGGGAGTTGATTCCAGAGGGCCAGGGCCGCCACAGAGAAGGCTCTTCCCCTAAGCCCCACCAGATGACATTGTCTGGTCAACGGGACCTGGAGAAGGCCAACTCTGTGGAACCTAATTGGCCGCTGGGATTCATGTAACAGAAGGTGGTCCCGTAAGTATTCTGTGTGCTTTATATTGCTATTCTTTTAATGGAAATTTCTACTGTAAATGAAGAGACATATTATATGTATTATATATTTTTGTTAAGCGAACAATAAATGAAATCCAAGCAATCCTGAGAAATTACAGAAAACAGAGAATGCAACCAGAAGGGCTTTCTTTAGAATATTCATACAGAATTAATTATCTCTGAGTTATCTACCCAAAGCTATAAATTTCCTTTGCATTGTGATAGGGAGATGATTGCAGTCTGTGGCTATATGGCAATATCAATAGCCCTTAGATTTAGGCTTTACAGCCCTCTGTAAGTGGTTTACAGAGTCAGCATATTGCCCCCAACAATCTGGATCCTCATTTTACCATTCTCGAAAGGATGGATACAGGAGTCAACCTTGAGCCTGGTGAGGTTTGAACTACCAAATTGCAGGCAGCTGGCAATCAGCAGAAGTAGCCTGCACTCTAGCAACTGCACCACCTCAGCTCATATGAATAAGTTAGAAGGAACAATTGGAGATGGCTCAACAGGATGGATTATGGATTATGAGCCACAGAAGAAAATGTGTCCTAACTGTGCAAGAAAGAGACCTGCCTTTAGTCAAGAATTTCTGAGAAAATCAATAACAACTAGAAGTCAGTCCAACGGGAAAATAAATTGAATATGGCTCATTTTTGATGACCACAGGCTTCTGAGAGGTCAGAGTTAGGAGGGTATGTTTGGATGGTAAAGTTAACAACTCAGACCAAAATTGTTAAGCTCTACATTCTTTCTTAGTTTAGGCATCTTTGAAAAACATATTTGAAAGTTTTGGTAGA
This sequence comes from Erythrolamprus reginae, assembly GCF_031021105.1. Classification (NCBI taxonomy): domain Eukaryota; kingdom Metazoa; phylum Chordata; class Lepidosauria; order Squamata; family Dipsadidae; genus Erythrolamprus; species Erythrolamprus reginae. The sequence continues at coordinate 150,677,423 of NC_091950.1, read as the reverse complement.
TTGATGGACTAGGAGAACAATCCTCTATCCTATGCTTGGGGTGTGTGTGTGTGTGTGTGTGTGTAAGTAAAGTATTTCCTAATTTTGACATTAATCAAATAAATAACTTACTTGGCAGCACCACCAGATTCTGATTTAGTCCACCTGAAGAGAAACAAACAAAAAGCTCTATTTAACTTTTATGCTGAGGAAAATTTGACATTTTTTAAAAAATGCTGAGTTAAATACAGGGTGTATCTAAGACAGTGGGAAGCCCTGAATGGAATACCACTGATTCATTGACAATAGATCTTTTCTTCTGTAAATAAATGACTGCAACAACTAGGAAAGGAGATGAAATCTTTTTATAATTCTCTACAGTTTGAAAATCTTGGCCCTTAACTCTTCTGAGAAATTATCTGCTGTTTAAAAAGTATCATGATCTGACTTTTAGAAATATTCTGAAATTGAACCCTGATATTTCACTACGTTGCTTAGTGAAAATTTTAAAAAATAAATGAATAATCTTGTATTTTTTTCCAGTCCTTCCCTATCATAAGTCTGCAACTTCATTGACCTACAATGAGTAAAAGTCAGCATTTTAGGTGTGTTTGAGTTTTCATTACTTTGCAGAGAAATAGATGTACAATTCTCTGTTCTTCATTGGCAATTTAGTTCTCTGCTGAGCAGAAACAAGTTGTGGGAGACATCTGTAAATCTCCACTGCTGACAATTTCCTGCATATTTCCTTCAACATGGAACAATCTCATTTCTTGGAAATCAAAGAGATCTGGCAGTAGCAACATAGGGGAACAGATGTTTAATTACAGAGGTTTCTGCTCAAACACAGAAACAAAGAGTCCGCAAGAACGATTAGTTCCTTTCAAGAGCACAAATGAAAATAGGATTCCCACAATCCTATCCTGGACAATTTCCCACTTTCCCCCATTATGTGTTCCTATCTTTCCATTCCAGCCAATGGTTTTTATTCATTCTGATACAGAAACATGTCATTTCCACCTCTCAATGGGTTCAGGTAGAAACTGTAGATCATAGCGAGAGACCTCTGCTGATATTTACAAAAAGGTATACATTTGAATATTTTAAATACATATTAAATACATATTGGCCCAACAAAGGAAAATATTTTCAGATCAGAGTTGAAATGAAGGGTCCTTGATCCTTTCTTGAGTTGCTTGTTTTCTTGCAGATGGTTCATTACCCAAAGTAGGTAACACCAGCACATGATATTATCTAATTTGAGTAATGAAATGTCTGCAAGAAAGCACATGATGTTACCTAATTTGAGTAATGAAATCTCTGGAAGAAAACCTACAAACTCAAAGAACACCAAGCACCCCACATATTAACTCCTTGAATGAAGGGGTTTCTTCAATGAATTAGAGGCATTCTTCCCAATCCAGACGTGGCAGGGTCTTTTTAGAGATTGTAAAATATCCTAAATATGTTTTAATTGGTTCCACCTCCACTAGCTTTTAAATTCAGTGGTACCTCGGTTTTCGAACATTTCTCAGTTCGAACAAATCAGTATTCGACCAGGAAATTCGAGAAACTTTTGTCCTGAAATCCGAACAAAAATTTGGAACTCAAACACTTGAGATGAGCCAAGTCCAATCGAAGGGCGCAGGTGGTGGCGGCAGAGGCTGGAGCGGAGGCAGCTTGGCAGCAGGAGGGCAGCAGGAGGGCAGCGGCGGCTGACAGAAGACACGTGGGCCACCAGACAGCTGAGAGGCCACCAGACATATGAGAGGCCCAGCGGTGGCAAAATCAGCAGCGGTGGTGATGGTCTATGGGCCGCCAAATAGCTGAGGGCTCTGGGGCGGCGAGATCGGCGGTGGCTGCATCAGCCACCAGACATCTGGGAGGCCCAGCGGCGGCAAAATTGGTGGCGGCAGTGGCCGCATGAGCCACTAAACAGCTAAGGGCCCAGGGGCAGCAAGATTAATCTCCCATGTTTTGGTTCTCGACCAAATCGGTTCTCAACCACACTTCCGGAACGAATTGTGGTTGAGAACCGAGGTACCACTGTATACCAAAATACTTTGTTTTTCATTCACTGTGCTTTTTACTTCCTCTTTCAATGTTACCGTTTCAACTGCCAAACTCTGATTAAAACTCTTTAAAGATATATAAGACATAGAGAATAAAAATTGGAGGATCATGCTCATAACTACATACATACTGCTTCTGGGAGTTTTATTGTTTGAGTTTATGTAAGAATTTAGCAAACAGTTTCACTTACTTTCTGTCCTGTGGGTCCACATCACAGAAGGTGACAGTAACGATAGGGTAATGTCGTCTGAAGAAGAGCCTGAAACAGAAATGGGAGTAAGCATTAATTCTACAGACATTTGAAGTTGAAGGAAGATGAATCCGTGCACACAAATAGCTAAAGGCAGCTCATCTACAAGAGCAAGAAAGAAAGTCCTGATAACATGGCAAGAGGTCACATTATTGCATGGCCTGGATAGACTCTATATTTTTATTTATTTATTTATTTATTAGATTTGTATGCCGCCCCTCTCCGAAGACTCGGGGTGGCTCATAACAGGAACACAAAATAAAAATCCAATTATTTAAAAAGCAGAACAGTTTAAAAAAGCCCTTGATTAAAAACATTAATGCAACCGAAACAAACCATACATAAAACGGAGCGGCCAAGGGGAATCAGTTTCCCCATGCCTGGCGGCAAAGGTGGGTTTTTAGGAGTTTGCAAAAGGCAAGTAGGGTGGGGGCCGTCCTGATAACTGAGGGGAGTTGATTCCAGAGGGTTAGGGCCACCACAGAGAAGGCTCTTCCCCTGGGTCCCACCAGACGGCATTGTTTTGTCGACGGGACTTGGAGAAGGCCAACTCTGTGGGACCTAATCGGTCGCTGGGATTCGTGCAGCAGGAGGTGGTCCCAAAGGCGGTCCAAAGCTGACAAATCCTCTTCGTAGAAATTTGCTTTGTTCCAAATGTCCTGACCTTGAATATACATGGTACCTCTACCTAAGAATGCCTCTACTTACAAACTTTTCTCGATAAGAACTGTGTGATCAAGATTTTTTTGCCTCTTCTCAAGAACAATTTTCCACTTACAAACCCAAGCTTCTGAAACTGTAACCGGAAAAGGCAGGGAGAAGCCTCTGTGGGGCCTCTCTAGGAATCGCCTGGGAGGAAACAGGGCCAGAAAAGGCGGGGAGTGGGGCCTCTCTAGGAATCTCCTGGGAGGAAACAGGGCCTCCACCCTCCCTGTGGTTTCCCAATCACACACATTATTTGCTTTTACATTGATTCCTATGGGGAAAAATTCTTCTTCTTACAAATTTTTCTACTTAAGAACCTGGTCATGCAACAAATTAAGTTCATAAGTAGAAGTACCACTGTATTATTAGATTAGATTAGATTAGATTAGATTAGATTAGATTTATTGGATTTATATGCCGCCCCTCTCCGCAAACTCGGGGCGGCTCACAACAATAATTATTTCACTCAAAGTGGACATAGAGAACTCTGCAACATGATGCTAAGAAATATTGTAGTGAAATGAAGAATGTGTTGAGGAACTTGTCATTAAGAAGATACTAGTTTTGGATGCACTCAGCCTTCTCCAAACCCTGACCCTTCCCCCATCCTGTTCCCTTACTTCCTCTGGTTGTCTGTCAAGGTGATGCCTTGTGTGGAGACTTTGAAGTGGACAATAGTAGCAGAGGGAGGGACATCAGCAGCCAGTGTCTCAGTGATAGCTTTGGCGATGGCCTGAGGGCCTGTTAATGATTCCATTTCCACGGAGTTTATAAACAGTACGTTGCAGGCTGCGGGAGGAAAGAGGGAAATTTTTGGCATGGTAGAATGAAGAATAACTACAAACACTGAAACACACTGCTGCTTGTACTACAAGGAATGTAATGTAAACCTTTAACCTTAGACTATCTACAATTGACCTCTCCTCCTTTCTAAGAGGTCTGTAAGGGGCGTGCATAAGCGCACTATTGTGCCTACCGTCCCTGTCCTATTGTCTACTTTTTATCATTACTTATCTAATGTTTTATATGTACAAATTATCACCCTATAATTGTTTGACAAATAAATAAATAAAATTAAATTTAAAAATTATTTATTTATTGGATTTGTATGCCCCCCCGTCTCCGTGGACTCGGGGTGGCTAACAACAGTGACAAAAACAGAATGTAAAAATCCAATACTAAAACAGCTAAAAACCCTTGTTAAAAAAACAATAAAAATAAAATAAAATAAAATAAAAATAAAATAATAATAAAATAAAATAAAATAAAATAATATAAAAAATAAAATAAAATAAAATAAAATAAAATAAAATAATAATAAAATAAAATAAAATAAAATAAAAATAAAATAAAAATAAAATAAAATAAATAAAATAAAATAAATAAAATAAAATAAAAATAAAATAAAAAATGTAATGTGCATCCACATTCCTCTTTGAGCATGCTAAAATTCTACAATTCCACAAATCGCAAAAATTCTACAATTAATATGGATAACTCAACTGATGAATGCTAAGCAAGAGAAGAGTGACGTCTAATGTATATGTTGTGATTTTCCCTTTCATAGGAAACAATAATAAGAACTTAGTACCTGACCGCATTTCACATTATTTCCTCTCTTTTTTCAGAATCAGAAACAGTTTGTAAGTTTGTAAGGTAAGTTTAACACAAGGCTCCCACTAGTCAGAATAAATCTAAATCAGAAATTCAATTCTACCCTCAAACCCAGTTCCATGAGGTAACTGGGCTTAGCTTAAGTGGTTGGTTTAGTGATTCAGTGAACTTTCTTTATTTTATTTATTTATTTATTACTTAGATTTGTATGCCGCCCCTCTCCGAAGACTCGCTTTGCTTTATATGAGTTTCAAACCTCAAATTCTTGGCAATAATCTAATAATTTAGGGTTCCTTTGATTTCGTTTCATTTCATTCCAAATGTGTAATCTTAAATCGCTCACCTGCTCCCTGTTTGAGCAAATCAGTCGCTGAACTGCTGGATGATGTTGTTTCCTTTGTTTCGTCCATAGGATCTTCAAATAAAAACACAGAGGAGGTTATTGTATATAAATACTCACATATGTTATTTTTCTGGATGATGTCTAACAATGTATATTTATGGAGAACACCCCCCCACCCCCGAATACTGGAATTGAATAAAAGGGTGAGAAATTAACTTTAAAAGGGAATGTCTTGATTTTCAACGCAGGGATCCAAAAACAATATATTTAAATTTAATTATTGTTGTTGTTTTTTAAAAAATATTATTTTTAATTACAGTAGTAAAAATTAATACAAACTAAACTTAGAGAAATAGAAGATAACGTAAAGATCGAATAAAAAGCACAGGAAAAATTTGTATTGTAAAGAAAAAGAAAAGAAACATACAAAGAAGTCACTTCCAACTTTCCTCACAAGAAGTATGTACAAATTTAATAATCTTTACTCCCTATAAAATGAAACAATAGCTCTTTATCCCATATCAGATTCCTTCTATAAAGAAATCCATAAAATATCATCTTTTTCAGTTCTGCTGTCAGCATAAATTATATTAACAGTTAACAGCAAAAAATATCTTATTTTGAGCTTTTAAAGCCAAGTTTATGCTCCTTTCTTTTACTTTTAAAGAATCTTATATTTTAATTCAAATGTTCTATCTAATATTGTTGCAGAATTTGATTTCTCTTCAATTCCTTATCACATTACAAAGATTTCTTCAGGTTCTTTTTTAGATGGAACATAGGTGAAATAAGAGCACATTTTCCAGGTCACTCTTTTAATTTATCATTTGTATTTCCCTTTGAATTTTTAAAGGTTCAGCCAGTTTCTTTTGTATACAAAAGCATCCTTTCCAAATCATTCTCTTGGCCTGTCATTTGTGGTTCTACACTCTGTACTTGCTGTGCCTTTCTAGTTAAGATTTGTTCCACATCTGTCATTCCTTCATTAATAACTTTTTGTGGTGGAATGTAATACGGATTCCCAGGAAGGAGAAATTGCATTCCAGAGGAGCAAGAAACAGTGAAGTTTAGATTTAGTTTTGTTGGGAAGAAGAATTAATGCAGCTCCTACCTAGGAGTTTTCAGAGTATTATATTAATAGCGCAAATAGTTTGCTTTAGCTTGGCAAATATTTCTGTCTAAAGATAGGGCTCGATAAAGGAAACAGTTCAGAAGATCCTCAACACGTCTTTCTCAGTTTTGGAGCTTGACATTCTAAGCAAAATCTATACAGAGAAGCAAACATCATTACTGACAGTGTTGATGTTGCAGTCATAATTTTGGGGTCCATATCTTAAAGTTCTCCTGACGTTACAACTAAAGATTTTTATTTCCAGTATTAAATGACATCAAGAAGTTGCATTCCTTTTCTCTTCTCCTTAAAATCTTTAGCACCCCCTAGTGGCCAATTTCTAAAATCACTTACAATTTATTATTTTATTTTATTTTATTATTACTTTAATTTACAGACTTCTTAACCATCCATTTATCTCAGACAGGGGCTTTTGCTATGACTTGCAATATGTAGACTAGAGAAAACAAATCTGTTTATTTTTGACTGAACCCAAATTCTAGACTCAGAGAGGACCTCTGCTTTGAAAGGGTTTAAAGAAGCCGTCTACATTTAAAGACTGAACAGCCCTCTCTCCACAGAGCGGGATGGGGGGGGGGGATTGATACACAACACCTATTTCCTTTTTATAATACAATTCTTTCAGCAGTTCCAAGAAGGCTCCACACCCGTTTGCGTTTTTCAGGTGATCCGGAGGGCACAGATAAAGTGACCTCAATGACTGTCAAAATAAATAAAGCCCTACATGGCTTAGGACCAGATTATTTACAGGACCGTTTTCTGCCTCACACTTCCCAGAGACCGGTTAAATCCCACAGAGTCAGCCTTCTCCGGGTCCCATTGGCCAAACAATGCTGCTTGGCGGGATTGTGGGGGAGGGCCTTCTCTGTGGTGGCTCCTGCTCTCTGGAACCAACTACCTTTGGAGATCTGCACCGCCTCCACCCTTCTGGCCTTCCAAAAAGCCTTAAAAATCTGGCTCTTCCAGCAGGCCTGGGGGTTTTGAGCAATAAAATCTAGCTCTAGCCCAGAAGTATGAATGTTTTTACTGTTTTTATGTTTTTATTGGTTGTACGCCGCCCAGAGTCTGAAAGGAGTTGGACGGCTCACAAAAATTAAATTAAATTAAATTAAATTAAAAAATTAAATTAAATTAAATTAAATTAAATTAAATTAAATTAAATTAAATTAAATTAAATTAAATTAAATTAAATTAAATTAAATTAAATTAAATTAAATTAAATTAAATTAAATTAAATTAAATTAAATTAAATTAAATTAAATTAAATTAAATTAAATTAAATTAAATTATTAAATTAAATTCTCAGTAGAAGATGACTGCAAGGAATATAAATCCTTCCGTCCTCCAACATTAGGTCAGAGCTGAAGAAGCTTCTTGGATGAGAAGCAAAACATCTTCAAGGGAAAAAAAAACTGTTTTTGGGAAGGAAAAAAAACCACAGTTCCTTATTCTTTATTGCTTTTCTTAATTCTTCTTCATTGTACTGATCTCTAAGCTCCTCTGGAAGTCCCAAAATATAATATTTTAACAAATCTTAAGAACTATACAAAAAAAAATTGTATATGAATGCCACAAAAATAACACTCAACTGTTGTGGACTAAAATATATATCTGGCTTTCAATTTGTGCCAGTAGAATTTGTTTATGGACGATATAACAATTGCTGATATAGAGAGATTCTTATCTTCTGCTTTCTCATATATAAATCAGCAATCTCCAATGTAGTTCATGCTGGGAGTGCTTGAACGTGGGGGAAGACTAACATATGGAACAACTCCCTTCTGATTAAAGGCTCACAAATGTTTGAAGAACAGGGATTTGGGGATTTCTAATGGGGTCATCTTGACCCAAGTAGGAATTTCAAAGAGGTTTTTTGTGTCGCTGTATATCTAGAGAAGAAATCTTGCTGCCTTTACCACAGATTGATTGATTGATTGATTGATTGATTGATTATCTATCTATCTATCTATCTATCTATCTATCTATCTATCTATCTATCTATCTATCTATCTATTTGGTTTGTATGCCGCCCCTCTCCGGAGACTCGGGGCAGCTAACAGCAATAATAAAACAGCATATAATAATTATTATATATTCTTGAGCTGTAGTGCAGAATTGAGAATTCTGTTCACTGACACATGCTCTGTGAAACAAAATCCCAAGAGAAATGCCAAATATTTTCCATTAGAAATTGAATTAAGTTATTTGTCCCAACTTTCCCCCAATGCGATCAGCTGCTGCGATGTTTATTTTTATTATTTCCATTTTTTTTTCTAAAATATTCTGTTGTTTTTATTATGTTCATTGTATACCATTTTGGTCTTTTAATTACACTGTATATAAAATATTTTACATAAAAAATAAATAACACCTGTGTCTATGTGTGCATTTGCCAATATTTTAATCTCATCACAGTATCTCCTGAAACCTCATGAGATCTTTCCAAACTATATTATTATAATCCAACCCCAGGAATCCTACTTAGAGAATGAGGAGCCTTAAGAGCCTCATGACTAAACATCCAATTGTTCAATATAGGTGGGTATACCGGTAGAAAACTTCTATGCATGCAAAAGTTTCAACATGTGTGACTAATCTATTCAAGAGTAAGGTGCAACTTGTGAGCGGTCCTTTTTTCTGAGTTAGTGTTTGAAGATTTACAACTGAGCTGGTTGGGTGAGATATGAATGATCATAACTACCCATAATGGCAAAGAAAAAGTAAGGAATTATGGGTTATGCAGTGATAACACATTATATTATCCTCCCCCCACTGCACCCTGTCATTTTTGCATTCAGCAGATTATAGCAGTGTTCTAGTGCTCAAAGAGTATTTGGCATCATCTTTCCTCCTCTATGCATACAGGAATTTAAAAAAAACCCTCTCTGTATCTGAATCCCTAAGACTACGTAACTGATATATAGTGCCACACACTAACTAATCTCCTTTCCTCTCTCTATTTGCAGAATATTCTTGCTATTGCTTCTATTTTTCCCCCTGAAATTAAAGCTGACTTAAATGTTTCTTGGTGTTGTCACTGTACTTGCCAAGATGAAATACTGTATGAAATGATATTATGCCCATGTATTAATGTGAGGAACTTTACCTCTGTCAGGAATGACCAGCTTACAAGGCAATGCCAGAGGCATGATTGAGTGCTGATACACCAGAGCAGAGAGGCAACCTAGAAAGGAAAAAAGAGATCTGGTCAAAGTTAAAGGATGTGATCCTGTCATGACACCTCTTTTTTGGAGCATCAATCACGCAGAGATTACATTAATCCCAGCTCTGATTGCCTTTTATAGAGCTTTAAAGATCTGGTAATGCCAACAGGCATAGATAACAGAGTTTGGGATAGTTTCACAGATGTAGCAAACTGTTTTTTCTAACCTGGTTGCTGTCTATGTATTTATTTGGGATGTATCCACAGCCCAGGATCACAACACTAGGACAGGTAACCATATAAACTGAGATATTTGTTTATTTAAATTTATTAGGGCTACCCATTCTAAAAATAATAGCTACATATTTATGAAACTGTTGAGAAAGCCATGTTAACAAGGTCAGCCAATAAATAGGCATAGCAACTAAGTCAGCCAATGGAAGTTAAACACTTCTGAGTTTGTGCAGAGAATGGAAATTGGAAACTTAAGGTGAAGGCTGGGTGTGGCTCAGCCCATTCTGTACTCTTGTCTGTTTCTGAACTCTGAACTGAAAGCTTGACTGCTCTGCTGAAATGAAACTAACTTTCCTGTTTGTGTTTACTTCAAGAATCTACTTGTGGTATTGTAAATATATATATTACTATGTTTACACAGAAGTTAATGAATCCAGCCAAATCAATTATCTGTGTGTGCTTCGGTTTTGATTTTTATGCAACAAACTCTGATGGAAGCACATTTCTCCGACTGTATTCTGCAGGGAGTGAGCATTCCTTGCGGATGTTCACACATTACAAATAAATAGGATGTTTACTAACCTAAGCTTCAATGCTCATAGACTCATTTTAAAGCCTGTGTTTAATCTTAGTTGTATTAATCCCACAAAATTCTGTGCCAATCCATTGTTCGAAGCAGAATGAAGAAATACCTGCCTATATAGTCAACTCGCAAACTAAGCAAATTAGTGCCATGGGCGACATATAAAACTAATGAATGAATTAAATAAATTTTACAAACTTATTTATTTTATTTGTATGCTGCTCAGCATCCCACAGTGAAAGAGATGGGAGTTTTAAAAATTTGATTGAATAGATAGATAGATAGATAGATAGATAGATAGATAGATAGATAGATAGATAGATAGATAGATAGATACATATAAAGATAGATAGATAGATAGATAGATAGATATAAAGATAGATAGATAGATAGATAGATAGATAGATAGATAGATAGATAGATAGATAGATAGATAGATAGATAGATAGATAGATAGATAGATGATAGATAAGCAAGCAAACAAGCAGCAAGCTAATTCAAGATGAGCATAATTCCTCCTGGCAAAGAATAGAATATTTAGTTTCATTCGTAACAAAGAATAATGATCACATTAATTCAGAAGAATGAAATGACTGACAATATTTGCAGAGAAATGAAAACAATACCTCTGGCAAGAAGACGAAATTAAATGACCACAATACAACACGCGCAATACTAAACAGTATCGCTGCAACTGTGTCATGTTCATTTATGCTTAAAAGAAATGGATATTGTACAATAATACTTTCAGTTTTTGCAAAAAACCCTGACTGAGTTTTTGAGCCTGCAGAAGTTTAGACAAATCAACCGAAAAGCTTCAGTCGATTCATGTCAGTTATGTAAATATTAATATGCCTGTTCCCTACTTGAAAGCTTAAAAGCAACAACACATGTAGTTGTTATATATTCCACAAGAGGGCAGGATAAGACAGAAGTTGTGGAGACAAAAATGTAGGCACTCACCAAAATTCGGTTCATTGGGACATCCTTTTAGTTTCACACCTTTAGGGCTGGTTTCTATCAGGAAGTGTCTTACCAGCTCATTGGTGATATCTCCTAAAGGAATCAATGAGAATTTTAATACAAATGGCTTGTCATATAAATTGCCATCTAAAAGACAGCCTAAGCTATTTCTAGCACAAGAAAAGAGTTTGTTCCCAACAATATATATTCCCTATGTCAGTTCACAGGCTGCCATAGCTAGTTCAGATTGAGGAAAAGCTTTTACAGTGAATGAAATTCACTTGGACTAGCAAATCTCCAACCAGTCTTATGATTCCATAGGTCACAGACCCTGATTTCTCATGTCTATGGAGATTTTCATGTCATTCAAATCATGGTTGTTCCAAAGGTGGGGGTTTTTCCCCCCAAAAGGCAACTGTACTTTGTTTTTCCTTGAAGACGTTTTGCTTCTCATCTGAAAAGCTTCCTCAGTTCTGACTGAATGGTGGGGATGGAACGATTTCTATTCCTTGCAGTCATCTGCTCATTAGTCCTCTGGACTGCAAGGAATATAAATCCCTCCATCCTCCGTTCAGTCAGAAGTGAAGAAGCTTCTTGGATGAGGAGTAAAACATCTTCAAGGAAAAGCAAAAGTCCAGTGGCCTTTTGGAAAAAAAGCACCTTCCAGATTTCTCATACTTTACAAACAGTTTAGTCCAGGAGAATTGAAGAGTTGAAGTCTTAAAGTTGCCAAATTTGGAGACCCCTGGTTTAGTCTCCAACGCCTGAGACTTTCAAAGGGATATTGGACTGTCATTTATCCAAAATGGTGTAAGGCAGTGGTTCTCAACCTGGGATTCGGGACCCCTTTAGGGGTTGAACGACCAATTCACAGGGGTCACCTAAGACCATGGGAAAAAACAAAGCTTCTATTCTGGCGCCTTGGAAGATATTTTTACAATCCGACAAATCAGGTGTTTACAGTGGGGGGTGTCCCTCTGACCTTCCTGCCAATCAGCTTAAAGCTCTGTTGGAAGAATTGGCACTAGACTTATGGCTGGGTGTCACCACAACATGAGGAACTGTATTAAGGAGTCGTGGCATTAGAACAGTTGAGAACTACTGGCGTAGGGACTCCTGCTAGAGCGGAGTGGGGAGGGGAAAGGGGTTGGATTAGATGACCTACAGGGTCCCTTCCAACTCTAATAATCTGTAAATCTTCATTCTCTTACTAAAGGCTGCAACCTTTTACTTTGCTGGGATTAAAATCTGGGTATTTCTATCACCCAATAACAGTACCTTTGCTGGTCCTAGCTCAAATCTCTCCCACGCGGACTGAAGCAGGTCGCTGATTTGAAAGCAGCTTTAGTGGAACTTTTTTTATATATTAGATTTGTTCTATATTCTTGTTTTATATTTATTCTGTGAACCACCCCAAGTCTTCGAAGGGTGGCATAAAAATCGAATAAATTGAATTGTTCCAAGAGTGCAAAGAGGGTAGTGGGAAGTTGTATGGATGGCTCTACCTTTCTTGCTCTGCTGTATAACACCCGGAGGCGGTGAAGCTACTTTCATGGCCAGTCCGTAGGCTCCCCGGAAAGAATGGCTGTCTCGAATGATGAAGGCTCCCGGTTCCTTGTCTTTTAGCAATGAAATGGCTGGGGAAAAGAAGTAGAGCACACAACGTGAATATAAATGTAATCTAAACCTTGATTTGCATGCCGCCCCGAGTCTTCGGAGAAGGGTGTCATACAAATCTAAATAATAATAATAATAATAATAATAATAATAATAATAATAATAATAATAATAAAAAGACCAGCTCCTAATTGATAAAAAGATTTTGGAGAACTGTAAAAACAGGAAAACAAACCTATACATGACCTGGATTGACTACAAGAAAGCCTTTGACTCATTGCCATACAGCTGGATCATAAAATGCCTGGAAGTCATTGGAGTCAATGAAAACATCAGGAAATTCATAGAAAAGACAGTGAAATATTGGAAGACTGAGCTTTTTGTTGGGAATGAAAGTTATGGACTGATTAACATCAGAAGGGGCATCTTCCAGGGGGACTCTTTGTCCCCATTGCTATTCATCATCGCAGTGCCAAAGGTTCTCAGTAGACATTTGAAAACCATTGGAATTGACAAAATCTCCACCTGTCAATTGCAAAAGGCCGCTTTACTGGGATCGGCAAACATAATTCACCGCTATATCATGCAGTCCTAGGTGCTTGGGAAGCGCCCGACTTGTGATGAAATACGAAATCCAGCATCGTGATCTTGTTTGCTGTGTTGTGTTGATGTAATTAATAATGATAATGATAATGATAAGAGGAAGAGAAGGAGGAGGAGGAGGAGGAGGAGGAGGAGGAAGAAGAAGAAGAAGAAGAAGAAGAAGAAGAAGAAGAAGAAGAAGAAGAAGAAGAAGAAGAAGAAGAAGAAATGCATTGGCATCTTTCAATCTTGAGAGCATGAAGCCTGGGTAGATTAGTATGGAGGATATAAAACATATAAAAACATATAAAGAAACAAATAATAGGATTCCCGGTGTAAAGAAGAAAGTGGCTTATGACTGTTTTTCACACTTGTGACCCCGTGGTCATGTGATCAAAATTCAGAGGCTGGGAAACTGGTATGTATTTATGGAGAGTCCTGGAGACACCTTGTGATCACCTTTTGCGATCTTTTGACCAGCAAAGTCAATGAGGAGAGCCAGATTCACTTAACAACCGTGTTACTGACTGGACAACTACAGTGATACACTTCATTGTGACTGGAAAGGTCATAAAATGAGACACTTAACATTCATTTCATTTCATTCATTTCATTTATTGGATTTATATGCCGCCCCTCTCCGAAAACTCGGGGCGACTACTCTCTTGCTTACCAACTCTCTTGCTTACCAATTGGAAAATTTGTGGTCAATTGTGGTCGCAAGTTGAGAATTACTTGTATTAGATATGCTCGTATTAAATACATTACTGCTTCCCCTCCCCGCCCCTCCAATCAACAAGGAGTAAGCCATAATGAGGGTGCAAAATATATCTCAGGTTCCATGTCACTGTGAAATAAACATAAAATGTCAGGAACTAGAGAAATTTTCATAAATTTCTGATACCACTATGAGGTTTATGACTAGTGTTCGGCGTTCGCTCAAACACAGTGAAGCACCACTGCCCGGCTGTAATCTTCTGAGAAGAGGAGGAGGAGCTGGGCGCCGGTGGCGGCAGAGGAAAGCGAACGCTGGAGAGCTGTTGGCCGGTTGGGAGGTGCAAAAGGGGGTGGGGAATCCCATGATGGGATTCCAGGGGCGGAGCTTTGACGTCACGGAGACTCCTTCCTGGCCAACCGAAATGGGGAGTTGAGGAGGAAATAAAGCCACGGGCCAGGAAGGAGTCTCTGTGACGTCAAAGCCCCGCCCCTGGAATCCCATCGTGGGATTCCCCACCTCCTTGTTTATTTTTATGGAAAAGGACGCCGCAGCGGCGCTGCTGGTGCTCGGGTTCGGCGAACTTACCTGAACTCCGCCAAGTTTGGGTAAGTTCGCCGAACCCGAACTTCGTTGGGTTCGTCCAACACTATTTATGACTGAGCTCAGTAAGTTCAGAAACCTCCAAAATATTAGATGTGATGGCCCTGTCCAAAGCAATTTGTTTGGGACACCAACTATTTCTCTGTTTCTTCTCTTGTTTGTTTGTTTGTTTGTCCATTCATTCGTTCATTCATTCAATCATTCATTTGTCAAACATTTATAGGATAGTAGTAGTTTGTATAAACATAAGTAAAAAGTAACGATAAAAGAGGACAATAGGATAGGGACGGTAGGCACAGTGGTGCGCTTATGCATGCCAAGATTTATAGCTCAGTTTTATTTTGGAAAGATGAGGTGAATTCACCTTTATAAGTCTCCCATGTAACATTTGGAGATTAAGGTGGTTATGAATAATGTTGTCAATTGTATAATTTGGGGAGGGGACAAAATAAAACCCAGCAGCATTCAGTGGAGGCTGGAAAATTCTTAGCAATGTCATGAATAAGGAGCAAACATGGCCCTGACATGAGAGCATGCCGCTCCCTCCTTTAAGGGGGAAATTTTCTCATAGACTTCTAAGATTTAAATGTGAAAGCTCTTTTGTGGTTTTGATTCTGGGAAGCCTGAATTACAGCAGGGACAGGAATGACCCTGTCCCTGAGAATCTGATCTGAAGCAGCGCCAATGTTCATTCAGTAACAGTCACTCTACCCTTGAAAGGGGAGATATGAAGGAAATGAGGGCTGTGCCAAGGGCTTCAGCTGTTGAATGGATGAAAAGAACGGCTGTTGATAGATACATGGACTTACTCTTTTAAAGGGCTCACTCCCAATTATACGACAGGCAGCTTCTCAGCATGAGCTGGGGAGAGAAGGTTCCCATCCCTGGAAACTGAAATGGGAGCCAATCTGTTTTGTACGTCCTTTAGACCAGCGATGGCAAACCCTTTTTTCCCCAGGTGCCAAAAGCGCTCGTGTGCACATTCTCACACACGCATCAGTGCCCATAATTCAATGCTCTCTGCCCCCTGCACATGCGAACACTCCCCCTCCCGGTGCTGCCCTTTCCCCCCACGCATCCACGCATGACCCTCGTCCCTCATTTCTCAACTTCCACTGGGCCCAGTAGGCCCGTTTTTTGCCCTCCCCAAGCTCCAGAGGCCAAAAATGCCCTCCCAGAGCCTCCATGTAAGCCAAAAATCAGCTGCCTGGTGCATATATGTGCACTGGAGTTGACCTACGGCAATAGCTTGCATGGCTTTAGACCATGCCATCCTGAAGCTGGGAGAGATACCCTTGCAATGCTCAATTGCTAACTAATTCAAATGTAGAAGTATACTTTTTTTTTGACTGGAAGAAGAATATAAAATTGAATAGTCAATTCTACAGCTTCCTCTTCAGCAAACTTTGGATGCAATGAACAAAAGTTTACTTTGGACTTTGACTGCCCACTGTTATTTCTGAAAGGGTTTAAACAAATGGACAGAATCCATGTCCTTTCTATCAAACTGATGTCATTTCCATCACTGATGTTTTTATGCTTCTGCATCCATTTGTGTTCAATATGTAACTGATTTCTATGCAATGACACAAGTTATTGCAAATCATATATTTTGGGATTTAATATAGATTTGGCTTTAGCAAGTATGCCTCTCTACAAAAGAACTGTTGAATCAAGGTTTTATTGTATCTTCAATGTGATGGGAGACGGTGGCCATGCGTGCTTAGATTTCTCTCACTGAGAAAATGTGTCCAATTTATTATTATTATTATTATTATTATTATTATTATTATTATTATTATTATTATTTATTAGCTTTGTATGCTGCCCCTCTCCGAAGACTCGGGGCGGCTCACAACAGTAATAAGAAACAGTGTAACAATGGAACTCACTTTACCAGTCATTGCCTCTGAAATCTATGTGAACAGCTATATGTCAGTCAAAGGCTACTGAAATATGTATTTATTAGACCTGCAGCTGATTGACTCTATCTCCACAATGCTTCTATGAAATCTTCTTAAACTTCTTAAGCACGTAGAGAATATCTATATTATTGAGGGAGGCACTCATCGCTGGAGGTTGTCAGGATAAGAAGACCTCATATCCATGCTGTCTGATATTCAGTTTTGATTTTTAAATTTTTAACTTGGGTAGTTTTAATATTTTTATTTGTTTGAATTATTTTTATATTTGTTTTATGACCCATAAGTGACCCAAAATGATCTAATGAGGACAGCATAAAAACAAGAAAACCCCAACAAATAAAACCCAATTTTCTACTTGTGGGGGCCAAGAGGAGAAGAAGCATGTGACACAAGGTCATAGGTCAGTGGTTCCCAAACTTTTTTTGGCCATGTTCCACCTAAGCATCTCTAAAACCCTGACACACACCCCCCCCGACATATAATTCTTATTATACAAAAAGTGAACTACTCTCACGGAGGAAGTCTAAAAGGCCATGAACTTGGTTTAAACAAGGTTCCAATTGCTCTCATTAAAAATCAAATTGCTCCCTTGTGGGGAGTGGGCCCCACTTTGGGAACCACTGTCATAGGGGAATTATTGTGTCTGCTCGCACGGGGAGGGAAGGAGGGAGAGAGGGACCTGTCCCAAGTTTGAATCCTGCCATATACTTAATCATTGGTATTATTTTGCCAACTTGTAAAGGTAAAGGTTATTTCATAACCTGCAAAAACTAGAAGAAGAAGTTAATCATTCTTTCTATCTTGTATCTCAGAAGAACTATAGCAGTGATGGAGAACCTTTTTTGGTTCGTGCATCAAAAGGGTGTGTGTGCTAGCACACATGCGTGTCCCACACCCATACATGCACACAGACACCCTTGCTGCCCCCTGCACATGCACACAATCCCCCATCCCTGTGCATGTGCATGGTCCTCACCAAAGTCTGGGATGGAGAGAAAATGCCCAAAGAGGGTGTCAACCTTGCTATGGTTCTACATCCTTTCTACGCTTTGGTTGCCATGAGAAATGGGAAGGGTGGGTTTTGGTATATTGGGAGGGGAAGAGTTCATTCATTTTTCATTCATTTTATTGGATTTGTATGCCGCCCCTCTCCGTAGACTCGGGGCGGCTAACAACAGTGGTAAAAACAACATGCGGCAATCCAATACTACAACAATTAAAAACCCTTGTTATAAAACCAATCATACATACAAACATACCATGCATAAATTGTAGAAGCCTAGGGGGGGAAATTATCTTAATTCCCCCATGCCTGACGGCAAAGGTGGGTTTTAAGGAGCTTACGAAAGACAAGGAGGGTGGGGGCTATTCTAATCTCTGGGGGGAGTTGGTTCCAGAGGGTCGGGGCTGCCACAGAGAAGGCTCTTCCCCTGGGCCCCGCCAACCAACATTGTTTAGTTGACCGGTCCTGGAGAAGACCCATTCTGTGGGACCTAACTGGTCGCTGGGATTCGTGCAGCAAAAGGCGATCCCTGAGATAAGCTGGCCCGGTGCCATGAAGGGCTTTATAGGTCATAACCAACACTTTGAATTGTGACCGGAAACTGATCGGCAACCAATGCAGACTGCGGGGTGTTGGGGTGACATGGGCGTATTTAGGAGCGCCCATGATTGCTCTCGCAGCTGCATTCTGCACGATCTGAAGTGTGCAGGAGGCCCTGTTAAGTTTTGTTTTCCCTACACAGAGTGGGATAGCTTTCGTTTTCCTGCAAAGCAGGTGACCCGAAGGAGTCCGTTAGAAGCTGCATTCCATCAGTGTGACCTGGGTTTGGAGATGCGTCCACCTGACAGTCATGGACACTAGAGATTTGCTAGTCTCCAAAGAGGGGGGCAAATGGCGGTTTTGATATATGCTTGTATCGCGCCTTTTTCTCAGTTTCTGCTTTACTTCCGTTGCTTTCAGTTCTGACTTTAGATAAATTCACTTTTGAAGTTTGAAATGGACTCTGGGTTTTATTTTTCTTCAGTTCCTATTGAAGCAGCAGACACAGGGAAAGTGGAAGTTTGGAAAAACAGACTTCCTGTTTGCCCATTGTGCTGTTTTTCGCACTCCAGGGCTTCAGGCCTCTGGAGAGTGAAACAGCCTTCCCCACTGCCGAAAATCAGCTAGCTAGTATACGCATGAGCAGTGGAGCTGACATAGGGCAATGCCTCATGTGCCCTCCAATATCATTCCATGTGCCACCTATGGCACGCGTGTCATAAATTCGCCATCACTGGACATTCCAGAGATCCAAAAAGAGTTATTATAAATCCTGCCACTATTAAGGATTCTTGGAGAATAAGTGCTCTGAGCATTTAGTGTTCCTCATAATTTTGTTGTTGATTTATTTCTATGGAACAAAAGGAAAAAGAAAATCACACACTTGCCAGAACCTGTTCTAACTGTTAAGGAGCTTCATCGAGCCATTAAAAAACAACAACCACACCTCCTCACCTTGTTCTCTGGAGATCTCTGGCTTGTACCAGTACTTCGAGGTATCCTGGACGAACTTTAAATTTGCTCTTGTTTCAGGACTGCTGTCTAAGAAACAGGAAAAGAGAAACAAGGCAGATCTGAACACATTTGCGCAATAGAAATTTTGTGCACTAGATTTGTACAACATGCTCAATCTCCTTATCAAATTAGTCTTTTTCTGAATTTGCAAAAGATCCTCAAAAGTATTTTGACCAAACTAACTGAGTTCACTGAGATTTGCATAATGAAAGCAAAATTAAATCACTACAAATAACCAGGCTTTGCATACTCTATGAAAGGAACTTACTAGATTGCTAACTGAATCTATTATAAAAGTTGTCATTTTCATTCAGTTTACCATGCACTCACCCTCAGTTTTAATCGAAGGTAATTAATTTGAGATAAATGATTTTATGAAGGTATGATCATTATTGGTAACATTGACAACGAATAACCTCTCCTGTATTTATTAAGGAAAAGGATAATAGTGATGATATAGTCTTGCCAAAAACAATTTGAAGTATCAAATTATTCAATATTAAAAACAGCATCAAACAATTACTTTTATAAACAGGACATATAATGTAATGTAAGATTAAAATTGGAAAGAAATGGCTGAGTGGAATAAAAGGCCTGAAAATTTTATAAAACAGAGCAATGTTATAAAATTTGTGAGACAATTAAAAATTCATTTTTCTTGCCCCTCTGTGGAAAGGAAGTTAATGAAACACTGGGAAGTAACTACTGCTGCAGATCAGCTGTGGACCTATTCTTCCAACGTTCCAAGAACACTTGTTCTAAATAAAGGATGTCAAACTCAAAAGCCCGGGCCCGAATTCGGCCTGCAGGGTGCTTAGATCTAGCCCACAGGGTCACTCTATAAATAGCAAAGGACCAGACCACCGTGCCTATGCCAGCAAAAATGGAGACCTAGGGAGGCTGCACACTCTGTTTTCACTGGCAGAGGGCTGCAGCAGCCTGTTGCAGTCAAAAATAGAGCCTTGATGAGTGAGGTCATGCTGGCCATGCCTCCTAACCTAACTTTCCCTTCCCAAATCAGACACAACCCTGATGCAGCTCTCAATGAAGTCAAGTTTGTCACCCCTGTCCTAAATAGACAAAAAAAAATCCATAATGTATGTGCTTGATACTTGATATTTAGCAAGTATCCTCTCTCATTACAAAGCACATACAAAACTATGGTTATGTTAAGAAAATTCTTAATGGTGATCACTCTTCATTCATTAAGTACTGACAGGAAGAGCAAATAGAAATAGAGGTAAGAAACCAACTCGAGGGTTCTCGAACTGTAGTATGGAAGGTCTTGATGGTGTTGAGTAATTTAGATATTTAAATAATGTGTTAAGACTTGTGCAGAAGCTGGAGGTACTGTATAAACATGCCCTTTGGAACCAACTCCTCCCAGATATCAGAGTTGCCCCCACCCTCCTAGCCTTTCGTAAGCTCCTTAAAACCCACCTCTGTTGTCAGGCATGGGGGAATTGACATGTTCCTTCTCCCTAGGCTTATAAAATTTATGTATGGTACGCTAGTGTGTATGATTGGTTTTAACTTGTGGGGTTTTTTAAATTAATTTAAATATTGGATTTGTTTTACATTGTATTGCTATTGCTGTGAGCCGCCCCGAGTCTGCGGAGAGGGGCGGCATACAAATCTGATTAAGTTTAACTTGTTAGCTTATCTAAAGTGCTAGTTGCAGTCTTCTGATAAATTCAGTTTTATATACTTGTTTAGTCTGATATCTTTTAAAATAGTGGTTATCAACCTGTGGGCCATGACCCCTTTGGGGGTCGAATGGCCCTTTCACAGGGGTCACCTAAGACCATAGGAAAAAACATATTTCTGATGGTCTTAGGAGCCAAGACACCGCTCCTTTATCTGTCTCCAGGTGGGTCCACCCACATGCAAAATATATATATATCTGTACCATGGAAATTTCTGAGCATGCCCAGAAGCCAAGTTTCTGGCACTGTGCATGTATTGCCATCTTGATTTTGGCTTTATTTCCCCCAATTTTTTTTTTAAAAAAATTCAGCACTGCGCATGCATGCATGCTCAAAGCGCACACTTGACCACAAGGCGCAGCCAACACGAACCAGCATTGAGGTAAGTTAGAACCCACCCCTGAGTTTCCTAATGATTTTATTATGTTATGGTTGGGGGGTCACCACAACATGAGGAAGTGTCTGAAAGAGTGGTGGCATTAGGAAAGTTGAGAACCACTGCGAAAGATTAGATTAGATTAGATTTATTGGATTTATATGCCGCCCCTCTTCGCAGACTCGGGGCGGCTCACAACAATGGTGAAGAACAGTACATAGTAACAAATCTAATATTTAAAAATCTAGATTACAGTTTTAGATTAAAAGGTCCAAAAAAAGAAACCCCAATATATAAAAAACAACACACAATCAAATCATACACAAAAACTACATGGGCAAGGGGGAGATGTTTCAATTCCCCCATGCCTGACGGCAGAGGTGGGTTTTAAGGAGTTTATGAAAGGCAAGGAGGGTGGGAGCAATTCTAATCTCTGGGGGGAACTGGTTCCAGAGGGTCGGAGCCACCACAGAGAAGGCTCTTCCCCTGGGTCCCGCCAGACGACATTGCTTAGTCGACGGGACCCAGAGAAGACTAACTCTGTGGGACCTAACCGGTCGCTGGGATTCATGCGGCAGAAGGTGGTCTCGCAGATATCAAGGAAATCAAAGGAAATCAAGATATTACAAAGTTGGAGAACCTTTGCTATCATCCTCTATAGGTAGTCCTTGATTTATAATAATTCGTTTAATGACCGTTTAAAATCACAACACCCACTGGAAAAAGTGACTTCACACTTAAAACCATTGCAGCACCCACATTGGTGACGTGAACAAATCTCAGACATTTGGCACCTGGTTCATATTTATGATGGTTGCGGTGTCCCAGGGCCATGCGGTCACCTTTTGTGACCTGAGAAGCAAAGTCAATAGAGAAGTGAGATTCACTTTAAACAACTGTGTTACTAATTTTTTTAAAAAAATTGCTGTGATTCCCTTGACAACTGTAGCGCAGTGGTTAGAGTGCAGCACTGCAAGCTACTTCACTTAACTACTAGCTGTAGTTTAGCAGTTCAAATCTCACCCCTGGCTGAATGACTCAACTTTCCATCCTTCCGAGATGGGTAAAATGAGAACCCAGTTTGTTGGGGGCAATAGGCCGATTCTGTAAACCGCTTAGCGAGGGCTGTAAAAGCACTATGAAGCGGTATATAAGTTTAAATACTAATGCTAAATGCTAAAAGTCATAAAATGGAGTAAAACAGTTGATTCCTTTAATAACAGAAGTGTTGGCCTCAATGTTGTAAGTCAAGAACCACTTGCATGCTCAAACCTTCAAGCAGAAAGAACATGAAAGAAGTTTTACCTGGCATTGAAATCTTGGAAAAGTCTGGCAGAGTATGATGGAAGGCCATACTGCTCCCACTGCTGGGACTGGACATGCCACTGGAAATGGGTGATGAAGTCTTGCCATTCACTGTAGCATAGTTGGGCAGGCTGTTCGATCGATCCCCCGATGACATCCTCCTTTTCTCGGGGAGCAATGGTTGGGGTGGGGTGGGGCTGCCCTGTCTATATACTGCCGAGTCAGGGGAAGAGGAATGTGGGCTAATTCCATGATAGTATGCAGGGGAGACAGGAAATAATGGGGTAGAGGGAGCTTGGTAACCTGAAGCACTGCTCTGGCGAGACAGCGTTTGTTGCTTGTCCTCTGGAGTCGAGTACCCACATATCATGTGTCGGTCCAGGCTGGGACTCCCAGAAATCATGGCTGTGCTACCCCCTGCTAAGGGCTGGTGGCGAGCATGGCTTGGACTCCCAGGGGATGAAACAACAGTGCTATGGGGACCCATTAAGTGCCTGTTCATGCTTGGGCTTCCTGGGATGGCCACCATATTTGTGCTAACAGTTCTTCGCCCAAATCCTGGGCTAGAGGGAGTATTGGTAGCTACTGTTCTATGAAGGGCGTGTGGGCTTCCAGGCATGACTTGGACCCCAGATGCAATGATCTGGGCTTGAGGCCTTGCATGGTTATCTTGTTGGCAGCTGGTCCGGCCATCAGGGAAGTCAGCATTCATAGAGACCGGCAGCCCCTGAGTTGATGTAGATGTGTTTTGGTAACTGCTGTGTGCTGAGGGACCCTGAGAAAGATTAGTGGATTGGAAGCTGGACTCGGCAGATGGCTGGGAGGAAATGGCTATGCTGGCACTGTTTTCTGATGGGTAACTACCAATAGAGATCCTGGAGGAAACAAAGAAACATATTAAAGTACTTTATCAAGGGATTCATTCATAGCCTGGAATAGCATTTGAAGTCGCAAGAGGTTTGGAGCATAAACAAAGCGCTCCATGAATTCCTCACAAAATCAGGGGCTAAAATGCTGTGGCGCTTGCGAGTCCAGTGTTCCCTCGATTTTCACAGGGGATGCGTTCCAAGACCGCCCGCGAAAGTCGAATTTCCGCGAAGTAGAGATGCGGAAGTAAATACACTATTTTTGGCTATGAACAGTATCACAAGCCTTCCCTTAACACTTTAAACCCCTAAATTACAATTTCCCATTCCCTTAGAAACCATTTAGATTATTACTCACCATGTTTATTTATTAAAGTTTATTTTAAAAAATGTTTTTTAAAGGCAGACGAACGTTTGGCAATGACATATGATGTCATCGGGGGGGGGGGAAATCGTGGTATAGGGGAAAAAACCACAAAGTATTTTTTAATTAATATTTTTGAAAAACCGTGGTATAGACGTTTTGCGAAGTTCGAACCCGCGAAAATCGAGGGAACACTGTATATGCAGTCCTCAGTTTCATTTCCTAAGCCCTAATCAACATCTGGAGAAGGTGCAAAAAAGAGCAACCAAGATGATTAAGGGACTGGAAACCAAGACTTACGAAGAGAGACTGAGGGAACTGGACATGGATAGCCTAGAGAAAAGGAGGGCCAGAGCGGACATGATAGCAGTCTACAAGTATACGAGGGGATGTCACAGAGAGGAGGGGATCACTTTATTCTCCAGGGCACCAGAGGGCCGGACGAGGAACAACGGCTGGAAGCTGACCAAGGAGAGATTCAACATGGAGATAAGGAGGAACTTCCTGACGGTCAGAGTGATCAACCAATGGAACAACCTACCAGCGGACATTGTGAACTCCAACACTGTGGACATTTTAAAGAGAAGATTGAACTGCCACTTGACTGGTGTGCTATAGGGTTCCTGCTTGGGCATGGGGTTGAACTTGATGGCCTTCATGGTCCCTTTCAACTCTAACAATAAATAAATATGTTGATTTAGAACAGGGGATCTCCAAACTAAGCAACTTTGAGACTTATGGACTTCAACTCCCAGAATCCCTCCACCAGCCAGCTGAGTTGAAGTCCACAAGTCTTAAAGTTGCCTACTTTGGAGAGGCCTGGTTTGGAATTCAGATAGGAAACTTGTGTTGTTTCCTTGATTTCCCTCTGGGAAAGGTGAAAGCGGGTGAATGAGAGGCAGTTAAAGGAATGGAGGAAAAATAAACTTTCTTTCTCCATTCTGGTACCACCCACTGTTTTGATGTGGTTCCCAAAAGTTTTTTCCTGTGGGAATTCCCACTTTAAGTCACGGTGATTTAAAATCATGCTTGCACTTCTTTCTCTGATATTCATTCAGATAAGTGACCATAATTATTTGTTTTCAGGGAGATAGTTTCAATTGTGTTCCTCTTTCCGAAACAATGTTTAAATAAAGTTATAGAGTAATTGCCTATGAGGAAATCACTTTACTTCATCTCGTAATTTCACAGTTTATAAATCATTATGGAACATATACAATCTATTGCAAACATTTTAGAGAGGAAAGAATTTCACAATACACTTTTGCATATAGGGAAATGTGAACTGTGGATATCCTCATGAGGTCAAAACATGCCAGAACTTATAAATTTATAAACAGTTTGTTAAAATCATATTGTTGACACACGGAATCCTTTCCAGTGGGGAAAATGCTTCATAATTTTTTTTAGGGGAAAAAGAAATAATGAACTAGTTGAATTTGGGGACACTGTCCTGATAGCTAAGCATATATTACAAGAAGGAGCAAGACAACATATAGTTATTGAAGAGGCTCTGATGAGGTTCTTACTCCATGAAACATTTCTCCTGATCATAATTGGAAACAATTTTGCATTTCCTATTTTGGGAAATTGGAACAAGTTCCTTCACTTGTTCCCTCGATTTTCGTGGGTTTGAACTTCGCGAAATGGCTATACCACGGTTTTTCAAAAATATTAATTACAAAATACTTTGCTGTTTTTTTCCCTATACCACGGTTTTTCCCGTCCGATGACGTCATACATCATCGCCAAACTTTCGTCCGCCTTTAATAAATATTTTTTTAATAAACTTTAATAAATAAACATGGTGAATAATAATCTAAATGGTTGCTAAGGGAATGGAAACTGCAGTTTATGGGTTTAAAGTGTTAAGGGAAGGCTTGTGATACTGTTCATAGCCAAAAGTACTGTATTTACTTCCGCATCTCTACTTCGTGGAAATTTGACTTTCGCGGGCGATCTCGGAACTCATCCCCCGCGAAAATCGAGGGAACACTGTATTACCCTTTTTTTAATTGTGCATAAATACTACTCTTCCTCTTGGATCATGAGTGGATGAACATAAGCAAAGACATTAAAGCAAACTTTTCTCTCTCGTTTGTCTTATTCCAGTTCTACAACAATCAAAGCCAAGGATAAATTGTTCTTTCACTCCTTCATTCCACTGATCTTGTTCACAGAGGGCAATTCTTTACATCTGACAGCCATGTCTCTCCTGCAACTTACCCATCCAGGCTATGTACGGGGCTGCTGGCAGAGGCTGGGCTAGGCAAGGTGAAGGAGTTGTTGAGGGACTCATTCCTTACAGGTGTCTCAGTGTTGTAGGTCTCTGAAGTCAAAGATGGCTGGAGTTTCCCAGCAATGCTGCTTCCACTCCCACCGCTATTGCCTGCTGCTGCTGCTGTACGAGCCACAGATTCCACATAGCTCCGGGGCTCTAAATTTACATGCAGGGAGATAAACAAGCAAACAAAAGAATTATGCCTAAGTTGCTTGAAACTGTAAATCATTTTACCCACTAATAATCATGATTCCCTTGGAGTTGGTCGATAGATAGATAGATAGATAGATAGATAGATAGATAGATAGATAGATAGATAGATAGATAGGATATTAGATAGATAGATAGATAGATAGATAGATAGATAGATAGATGATAGATAGATAGATAGGATATTAGATAGATAGATAGATAGATAGATAGATAGATAGATAGATAGATAGATAGGATATTAGATAGATAGGATATTAGATAGATAGATAGATAGATAGATAGATAGATAGATAGATAGATAGATAGATAGATAGGATATTAGATAGATAGATAGATAGATAGATGATAGATAGATAGATAGATAGGATATTAGATAGATAGATAGATAGATAGATAGATAGATAGATGATAGATAGATAGATAGGATATTAGATAGATAGATAGATAGATAGATAGATAGATAGGATATTAGATAGGATATTAGATAGATAGATAGATAGATAGATAGATAGATAGATAGATAGATAGGATATTAGATAGATAGATAGATAGATAGATAGATAGATAGATAGATAGATAGATAGATAGAATAATAGAAATAATAATAATGATAATGATAATGATAATAATCATAATAATCATAATCATAATAAATATTTAAATTATGCAAAATACAAATTATGCAAAGAAGCAGTAGATTATATACTCAGCTTATACAAGAGCACCCTGACTGATTATGAACAATGACATAATATGGTCACCAACATGAATCCATTGGAACAACTGTAAAAATTATCATGTGCAAGTAATGAAAGGTGGGAACATAAAGTTGAAAAAGTAGTTGAAAATGAGCAGATATAGTCTTTGTTCATAATTATGTTTGAAAAGACAAAAGCGTGGATAACTGATGTGGCAATACCAGGAGATAGTAGAATAGTAGGCAAGGAATTAAAGAAGGTCACACCATATCAAGATCTAAGCATCAAAATTGAAAGTTTGTTCTCCAAGAGTCCTCGGAGAGGGGTGGCATATAAATCCATTAAAGAAATAAATAAAAGTTTATGGTATAAAATTAGCCATGGTGACCCCAGTGGCTATCAGCACACTAGACGCCAAACCAAAAAATCTTGGACAGCACTGCATATTGACATAATGTCCACCTATCAATTACAAAATGAATCACTGCTTGGATATACATAGATACATTACATTATAACAGCATAAATTCTTAGGAAGAACTCCATACAAATGAAGGCCTGCAGCTGTGATTTCACATTTTTTTGTACAGTACATAGTACAGTACAGTACTGTATAGTAAAGAATCACATCACAATACAACAACATAACATAACAACATAATATAACATAGCAACAAAATAACATAACGTAACACTACATAACATTAACTGATTTACCCTTCAAACTTTTTACTTTATTTTTCTTTGCCACATACATTTAAAGTGATTGAAATATAAAAACAATATAATCAACATAGACCAAAGTATTAAAATCAGTTTAGGTACAACTCAGGTCCCCCCCAAAAATCAACTTGAAATGTGAGCTGTCACAAACTATTCTTTCTGAAAATGTTCAAATTCTTCTATGTGCAAAATGAATGTGAAACCATTACCATTACAAGCTGCATGGATTTATATGAAAACAGTAGTCCCTTAAATTAGTCACAAATACAAGGACTGTTATTACATGTGGCTATTTTAACTGTTGTTTGAAGACAAACACAGATATATGTTGCATCTGCCTTATGATGTTGTATAGGTAGTATAGGCAGTCGGTGATTTCATCTTAATCTTGAATTAGGTAAAAGGCAGGGGTGAAATTCAGCAGGTTCTTAAAGGTTCTGGAGAACCAGTAGTGGAAATTTTGAGTAGTTTGGAGCAGTGTTTCCCAACCTTGGCAACTTGAAGATATCTGGACTTCAACTCCCAGAATTCGCCAGCCAGCATTTGCTGGCTGGGGAATTCTGGGAGTTGAAGTCCAAATATCTTCAAGTTGCCAAGGTTGGGAAACACTGGTTTGGAGAACCAGAAAATATCACCTTTAGCTGGCCCCAGAGTGGGAAGGGAATGGAGATTTTTCAGTAGCTTTCCCCTGCCATGCCCATCAAACCACGAACACAGAACCGGTAGGGAAAAAATTGAATTTGGTAAAAGGAATGTAAATTATATAGGATAGTATCGTAAATAGTATACTGCGAATAGCCTTAACACATCTAAGATGGAAACCAGTTAAATAAGGGCACAATTTAACGAAGATGAAGCAAGATTTGGGAACAGGGGGGATCAGTCTGGTGGCCAAGCCTTCTCCTGGTGTGTCCACGGTTGACTTTTGCTAACTGGCAGAGGAGGCAGGAAAGAAGGGGGGGAAAGAAAATAAGATTGAAAAAGGCTGGACTGAACATTCTGTGAGGCAAAAACCCAGGACTTGGCCGAACTTAGTACAGCCCAAAAATTTGGGAAGACTGGTGCTAGGCTGAAGTGCAACCTCAAAAGGCTTGCAATGTATATAATGTGCCAGCATGCCACTTAAAGTAATTACATCTGTTGCTGCTACACATTTCCAGCTCCCCTCCCTATCTAAAAATAGCATGGTTAGGCATTAGCTTGCAAACTAATGAGAAACTGCTGGGAGAGCCAAGACCTCTATGAAATGGAAAAAGGAAAAACAAAACAAACCAAAGACCGTTCTTGTTTATTGCAAAGCTACTAAGTTCAAAGATTGCAGGGGGGGAAATCCAACAAGGAGGAACAATACTAGGCTGAAATAAACTATTTGTTTCTTTCTCATGTATAAAAGTTAAGGGTCATCTGCTCACTGTTTAGAGTACTTTTTTTCTTTGTGAATGTTTTTCTCGGTCTAAGTACGCTAAAATCTTGTTCAATGTACACTAAAGCATGTATCAGTACTAAGATCTAAATCTCAGCTGCCTGCAAATTATTGGAAGGTAACTCGGGAGAAGGGCGGGAATGGCAGCACAATCAGTAGTTTCTTCCCCAAACACCAAAAGTTTTAACCTTAAACTGTCTACAGTTGACTTCACCCCATTCCTAAGAGGTCTGTTAGGGGCGTGCATAAGCGCACCATTGTGCCTACCGTCCCTGTCCTACTGTCCAAATTTATCTATACGTACTTGCTTTTGTTCATGTTTATATCAATACCTGGTATCTTGTACATGTTTTGACAAACAAAATAAATAAATAAATAAAATAAAATCTCATTGCCAAACAGGAGAATGAGAACTCATGAGGGATTGCTCAGTTAAATCCCAAGCTGTGCACCATATCAAACAGTGTAAAGAACCAGCTTCCCTAGGACTAGTTTGAGCAAGTGCAGGGGTAGGCAAAGTTGGCTTTGACATGTGGACTTCAACTCCCAGAATTCCTGAGCTAGCATGATTGGCTCAGGAATTCTGGGAGTTGAAGTCCACAAGTCATGAAAGAGCTAACTGAGCAAGTGAACAGTTGGTTATGTTGCACAGCAGAACCTGTGGAAAGAGTCTATAGCAATGTCTCTCAACTTTAGCCACTTCAAGAGTGTGGACTTTAACTCCCAGAATTCCCCAGTCAGTCAATTCGAGTCCAGAGTCTTAAATTAGCTACCAGTTTAGTTGAAAAACACTGCTCTAAAGCAGGGATGTCAAACTCACGGTGTCATGTTGTCGTCACATGACATACCGAGACTTTTTCCTCCTTCCGTAAAATGGGACTGAGCATGGCCAGCATCGGGCCCCGGACTGTGAGTTTGACACCCCTGATCTAAAGGGATGATTAATAACATTAATCCCTTTTAAGTACAAAAATTATATTCTGCCTCAGTTTTAATCCTATTAACAAACATAAAAGTGTATCTAATAATAACAACACTCAAAATAAAACAAGTCTGGTGCCATGTTAATTAATAAATCCATTAGTACAGCATAAACTTTCATACTTTTAATCATCTGCATCTCATTATAGGTGGTAGTCCATGAAAACTTATTCTGCAATGAATATTTACTAATATTTTTATTTACCATAAATGTGAAATATTTTGCCTGCAGATGTTATGACGATATAATCCAAATATAAACAATTTTGCTAAAATCCAGATCTTCAGCTTGAGTTAGTGGTGGAACTTACATTCTCCAGATATTGTTGAATTTTAATTTACCAAAGCTTTAGTCAGCCTTAGAGAGCCACATATTCCCAATTTCTCCCATCTGCAAAAATTGTATACAGTAGTCCCTCGATTATCGCGAGGGTTCCGTTCCAGGACCCCTTGCGATAATCGAAATTTCGCGATATAGCGGTGCGGAAGTAAAAACACCATCTGCGCATGCGTGCCACTTTTCCATGGTGTTTTTACTTCCGCACCGCCAGCCCGCTGCCCGCCACTTGTCCGCTGCCCGCCCGCTCACCTCGCCAGCAAGAGGGGAAGACCCATGAAAGGTTCCTTGGGCCGCCTAGCAGCTGATCTGCTCGGCAGCGCAGCAGCAGCCTGCGCTGCCGAGCAGATCAGCTGCTAGGCGGCCCAAGGAACCTTCCATGGGTCTTCCCCCTCTTGCTTGTGAGGGCGCTTCAACGTTTCCGGACGGCAAGCTCGGACTCTTTCTTTTTCCCTCAGAGGACGCTTATGACAGGCGGCTGAGGCTTCGAGTGTGTCCCCTTCCACCGCCCGGAGGAAAGCGGGGGGAAGGGAGGAGAGAGAAGGAAGCCAGGCACGAAGAGTGTCCATGAGGGGGAAGAGACCCCCGCGCCGGGCAGGCCCACCGAAGCGGGAAGAGGGGGCGTGCGCCCGGGCCTGGCTAGAGCGCTTGATCTGCGGGCGCCTTAAAAGGGGGTGTGGACTCCTGGGAGGCCTTGGCGGTGGAAGGGGACACACTCGAAGCCTCAGGCTTGGCTGAAAGTGGCTGGAGCTCCACGCCACTACCTGCCGCTTCCAGCAATTCCAGAGCTCGGCCGTAAAGCCCGGCCGCTTGGCCGTATTGCCCATTGCGGAACTGTTCGTTGCCCGCTTGCTTAAGGCCGGCGATCAGCGACGCAGGAGCCATGAACTCGGGGCGAGGGAGGTCTGAAAATAAAAAGCCGGCACCGGCTGGCGGCGTAGAAACCAGGAGAGACGCTTTACTTCCTCCGTGCTCGATTTAATTAGGGGCGGTGCAAGAGGCCTACTACGCCACGCCTCCTTCCTTTAGGAGACGGCCGGGCTCCGGAGATCCGGCGCTGCAATCCGTGCGTGGTTGGTTAGGAAGTCGGTTATGAGAGGAGGGAGAAGCCCTCCCCCCCTCAAGAAATGATGCTTCCCGGGCGCTGTACTCACCGGGAGGTGAACCCAATGGAGTATGGGGCGTGCATAAGGGCACCAGCGTGCCTTCCGTCCCCTTCTCCTAATGTTTCTTTTTTTACTAGTATGACAGGCGGCTGAGGCTTCGAGTGTGTCCCCTTCCACCGCCAAGGCCTCCCAGGAGTCCACACCCCCTTTTAAGGCGCCCGCAGATCAAGCGCTCTAGCCAGGCCCGGGCGCACGCCCCCTCTTCCCGCTTCGGTGGGCCTGCCCGGCGCGGGGGTCTCTTCCCCCTCATGGACACTCTTCGTGCCTGGCTTCCTTCTCTCTCCTCCCTTCCCCCCGCTTTCCTCCGGGCGTGTTGGAGAAGAGGGTCTTCTTCCGCTCTTATTGTCTTGGGTGGGCGGGAGGCAGGAGCTGCAGAAAGGGAAACTTTTTGTTTTCCTTCGCTCCGCCACCCAAGAGAGCGGAGAGGCAGCGGGGGCGCAAGGAAGAAGAAGCGGTGGTGGCGGCGGCTTCCTTCGGGGGCAACGCCAGCAAGAGGGTCTTCCCCCTCTTGCTGGCGTGCGTGGGCGGTGGGGAAGACCCATGGGAGATTCCTTGGGCCGCCTAGCAGCTGAGGGTCTTCCCCACCGCCCACGCACGCCAGCAAGAGGGCGAAGACCCTCTTGCTGGCGTTGCCCCCGAAGGAAGCCGCCGCCGCCACGCCCGGCTCGGCTTCCCTGGCTCCTTGGCCGGGTGGGCTCGGCCGAAAGGGGCTGGAACTGCAGAGCCGAAGGGTGGCCTTTTTGTCTGGGAGGGAAGATGACGCGCGGGCGGCACAGGGGGGGGGGGGAGGCAAAGCTCTGCGGCTCCAGCCACTTTCAGCCAAGCCTCCCCGGCCACGCAGCCAGGGAAGCCGAGCCGGGCGTGGCGGCGGCGGCGCTGCTGCTCCGGTCGCCCGATCGTCTCCTGCCTCCCGCGCCGATGTTCCACGCCCGGCTCGGCTTCCCTGGCTGCTTGGCGGGGGGGGGAGGCTTGGCCGAAAGGGGCTGTACCCGCAGAGCTTTGCCTCCCACCCCTCGCCCCTGTGCTGCCGGCGCGTCATCTTCCCTCCCAGACTCCCCCGGCAAAGTGACGTGGAGGAATGGAAAGCTGAAACCGGGCGGTTTGAGTTTCCCATTCCTTCAAGTCACTTCGCCGCTGCTCTCCTGGCTAAACTGTGTGGCAGGAGACAGGCTTTGAGTTTTTGGCTGGGGGGGAGAAGTAGAACCTTCCTAACTCCCCCCCCCCACCAGCCAGAAGGAGCGGCGAAGTGACGTGGAGGAATGGAAAGCTGAAACTGGGCGGTTTGAGTTTCCCATTCCTCCAAGTCACTTTGCCGCTCCTCTCCTGGCTAAACCGGCGGCAGGAGACAGGGTTGGGGGGGGGGTACTGGGAAGCCCCCCAGGCCGACTGCCACCTTTTCAAACAGCCGCGCCCTTCCCAGCTGAGTCCTGAAGCCAAGCGCCAAAGGCGAACTTCTGCGCTTGGCTTCAGGACTCAGCTGGGAAGCGGCACGGGTGTTTTAAAAGGTCTCCCCCGGCATGGGGGGCTTCCTAGCACCCCCCCAAACCCGGGTTGGGGGTTCGGGGGGTGCTAGGAAGCCCCCCATGCCGGCGGGAAGACCCAGGGAAGGTTCCTTTGGCCGCCTAGCAGCTGATCTGCCCGGCGGTAATGCAAACTCCACCATCTACGCATGCGTGCAGATGGTGGTGTTACTTCCGGGTAGAAAACTCGCGATATAGCGTTTCGCGAAGCTCGAGATCGCGAAACTCGAGGGATCACTGTATTCATAAAATCATAAGGCTGAAAGAAGGCAGTCATCAATGCCAATTCCTTGCCCAATGCAGCCATTTTCTTTAACTTATTGTTTTGAATTTTAGATCTGTGTTCTGTGAAATTAACTATTAACTCCAACGTAATTTTAGATCAATTGCAAAATTTATAAGCAATTATCTCACAGTCTGCATAGAACAGGGGTGTCAAACTGGTGGCCTGCGGGCCAGATGCATCATGCACAGGCCATGCACACCCCAGCTCTGTGAATGAGAAAAATGTAAGATAAAATACAGGAAATAGTATAAGGGCAGACTAGATGTACCATGAGGTCTTTTTCTGCCGTCAGTCTTCTACATTTTTATGTTTCCAAGATGATGGGTCAATTAAGTAGATATCTAGATAGTTCAAAAATTGTTTTGATAAGTAATCATCAATTGTACTTCATCAATTGATGCCAGGAAATTTAATGTTCAATCTTATAGTATTCATCATTTTTATTAACAACTTGGATTATTACTGTTCTATATTCTAAGTCACATGTGTCAAAACTTGTGACATCATTCTGCTGTCATGTGATGTTTCACTACATTTTTCTCATTCACAGAGCTGGGGTGTGCATGGCCTGTGCATGATGCATCTGGCCCGCAGGCCACCAGTTTGACACCCCTGTTCTATGCAGACTGTGAGATAATTGCTTATAAATTTTGCAAATAGCTGGAAGTTTGTTCCAAGCATCTACTAAGAGTGGTTCAACTGTTTTGGAGATTGGATTGAATTGAAAAAGAAATGCTAATTTATGTTAATGTTAAGATTAATGTTAATTTATTCATAAATGTCTTTCTACCTCTGTGGTACTTGGTTTATTTTTTTTTAAACCGGCATTAAATTTCAATGAAAGAGAAAGATGTATTTGATATCAAATGTTCATTGTCCACAGATTTAGCTTAAGGTAATCTGTTTGTAACAAGTGGGCAGCCCAAACTTAAAAAAAAAACCTGATGGTGCACCTAGTCTGCCCTTATACTATTTCCTGTATTTTATCTTAGGATAGATATATGTTTATCCCAGGCATGTTTAAATTCAGTTACTGTGGATTTACCAACCACGTCTGCTGGAAGTTTGTTCCAAGCATCTACTACTCTTTCAGTAAAATAATATTTTCTCATGTTGCTTCCAATCTTTCCCCCAACTAACCTCAGATTGTGCCCACTTGTTCTTGTGTTGTTTTTTTCCCATTAAAAACACTTCCCTCATGAACATTGTTTAACCCTTTTTTATTTTAACCCTTAATCTTATCTTTTAATATCAGATAGAAACCTTTTCATAGTGGTTATGATGATGATAAAGAATCTAAACTGGCATGTCTTCTCCATATGGTGCTTGGTAAATGGATTGCAGATTTAAAGAAAAAAATGTCCATATTTAGCAAATATAACAATAAAGAACCTTTGAAGCAGGTGGACTGTGGAATCAATGAATGTTTGCTATTTTATTTTGTTCGTTTTTTAAATTTGCTTAGATAAGCATGCTATACCTTGCAAAAAGTTCTGGGGTTAGTGTGTTTGTGGAGTCCCTATTATTACCGTATTTTAAAATTGTTGTGATTATTAATTCATCTGGGTGGTTATGCATGTGTTATCATTTTAATTGCATAATTAGATAGTTAGTCCCTCCACATTTTATTGAATAAGTGCCCATAACAATTTTAATCATCATGACCATTATCATTGTCATCTGTTCTGAAATAAAATGAATAGGGAGGTTTTTAAAAGGGGTAAAATTGGATTATGTTATTAGACTAACAAAGTCTTAGCCAAGGTTGCTAGGTGTCTCAGTGTAGATTGGCATCTTAAAAAGAAAAAAAAATAACAAATGATTTTTGAATATATCTGACCAACAGTATTGACTAACTTCCATAATTTTTGTCTCAACAATCTATAATGATACTGACATCCTGTTCACAAAATATTTAGGATTCTATTTTGGTTTATTTGGAATACCTAAAAATGCAGCTGCTTTCCAAAAGATTAAGTTGTATCCCAGCTGTGTTCTGTCCTAAACAACTTCTTAAAAATGTAAATTCTTGCCTTGCCTTTTTGTTTATATGGATTTTCTTGAAGCCAGCAGTGGCCTTGCTTGGGGGTGAAAGAAGAGACTACCGTAATTAATAAGAATGTTGATTCCTTATATAGTTGCAGAGGAATAACTAAATAAGAACTCAACTAAGAGAATACAGGATGCCTTAAGGCAAACTGCACCTGAAGATGAACTGTTGGCTAAGTTCCTATTCCTACTTCCTATTTTTACTATTTTTAAAAAATAGGAACCTTGTATGGAAAAAAAAGAGAAAGAAATGTAACCATTGTTTTGTAACGTGGTATTGTTTGGTGGAAGAATCAGGGAATAACAACAAAATTTAATGGATGAGTAAAATGCTGCTCTGTACAATAGGGCTTAACCATGAGTAAACTTGCATAAGATTATATCTGAATTACTCTGGTTAACACTATCAGCATTCTCAGTGTTTAAACATATAAGTGCTAAGTTTCTTTAAAGCTGATGATCTGCTTAATGAAATACAAAGATTGCTGGAAAAAGTGACCCATAATTTTGGAAGATTTACTTGTTTAGGGTGTTCCTTTCACCATGTTACAGCTGCTACATCTGTGCAAGTTAGTCCCATACAATGATGGTAACATAGGCAACCATTCCACAACCACCAGTAAATAAGGACATAAAAGGGCATTCATTCATTCATTCATTCCACTTGTATGACTGCCCATCTAATCTACCAATACCATAGCTGGCTCACAGAAAGATCAAGACATTACCCAGCTAATGTCAGAATCAGGCCTAAAGTTGCTTAGGATAATGTATATACTGTATTTCAGGGCTATCGAACTCATGGCCCACAGGCCAGATGCGTCACATGCTGGCCATGCCCATGTCTGGTTTAGCGAAAGGGGGAGAGTTCTGATATGTCACATGATGCCATCATGACGCTGCAAGTTTGACCCCCCTGTCATAGATAGTTGGGAATAACTAAGCTCACTGCAGGCATATGTATCGAGAAATCCAGTGGTCACTTTGCAATCAACGATACTGGAAGAGTTCTCTGTAAAATTTTAAGTGGGGAATATTAATTAAGACTGAAGTTCATTCACCAGAAGTATTAACTCTGCAACAGGAAATGATCAAATGATGCCTACTAAAACATTCAGATTAGCAAAACTAGAATATTTACCTAGCAAATGCATTAGAAGACGGAAAAGCAATCTGCTCATGTTTACATCAAGGAAGTGGAAAATACTACTCTTAGATAAATAATAGTTTCCCTGCCATTTCTCTGTCAACATTTATTGAGGTTAATACGTACGTACAGCAACCCTTGAACAATCTACGATACTACTGAATCTATGACGAACATTTGGTTTTGTTTAGCTTTTTGATAACTCACGGCAAGCCAACCAGATATCTTAGCATGTGAAAATTGTTCCATCCTTTCCATAGTTCATCTAAAGTGTTCTAATTCGATGAAAAGAATGCCCTCCTTACCTTGATCATATTCAACTAGTGTTTCCCCATCTACTTCTGCGGGTTAAGGGAAGGAGGATAAGAAAGAGACTGATATTAGGAAGCTTTTGCTAAAAAGTAAGGAGTATCGCAATACCTGGGTCTGAAGAAAATATGTTCTTAGGATAATGTATATACTGTATATAGTGGAAAACCTGCAAGTTATTATTATGGAAGTGAGCCATATATGCACTAGACAACATGTGTTGAATGCTTGCAAAATAATTTTATGAAAAAAATACAATATACCATCAATGAGGCTCGTCTCTGGCTAAAGTTTCCCTTTTCTTCAGAAAATTATACCCTATTCTTTAGCCAACTCAGAAACACAATATTTAGATTTAGAATTCTGGATATCAGAGAAAAATAATGAAGAAACTTGATTTTTAAAATAGGTTGTATCTATGTTAGCTCTCTGGATCTCTCCAAAAATTGACAGGCATAAATATGCAAAATTATTATTGGAGAAAAATAACTCAATGCCCAAAAACGATACTGACAGCTGTCACAATAGGGTGAGGCAAATCTCCTTAAAAAGCAGTTGCAGAAGTCTTAAATTTGTTTTCCTCTTCTCTGGTTACTACATAATCCATTCCATTCTAGCAACCTGAATTTATAAGGTATACAAACATTTGTCTTTATTTTACCTTAAATAATATTCAAACAGAATTGTGCATTCTTGTAGGCATTTTAAATTATAATATGCATTCGTTTTTATGCATCTTTTAGCACATTTTTCAAAGATTGTTATCAGAGAGATTCACATAGACAGGAAGAACTACCAAAGCACAAATTGCCATTTTCATATTGATTCCAGATGTTACAAGTTTCCTGACTGAATCCCACTGTTCCAAATGAAATTAGATTCAAACAGATTTGATGTCAGGAAAGCATCAATCAATTTGAGAGAATCTTTTCTATCCTTAAGAGGAACATTCTTTCCTAAAGAGCAACTTTTGGGATGAACTTAGACCCTATGCTGCTCCAAGACTCAGATCAATGTGACAGTTAGGAAGGCCCATTATCAAATGCAGATGATGTACCATTGGGTTGCAACAGATTCCACATGGGGACATCCTTGAAAGAAGAATAGGAAATTGCAAAATAACAGCAACAAGGCTCCATCTGGGATATCCTACTGGGAGCATTTAACATCTTCTTTAGGTCAGTTACATCGATTTCCCCTTGCATTCAATGCCAAATGCAAGCTGCTAGTTTTTGCATACATATTGCTATATAGCTTAGCCAATACAGTGGTACCTCATGATACGAACCCCTCGTCATACGAACTTTTCAAGATACGAACCCAGGGTTCGGATTTTTTTTGCCTCTTCTTACGAACTTTTTTCACCTTACGAACCTGCCGCCGGCCGCTGGGATGCCCCACCTCCAGACTTGAGTTCCTCCCATTTTTTCCCATCCTGTCCTGCCCCATTCTCCCCTCTGGATCTCCATGAGTTTCCTCCATTTTTCTCCACTCTTTCCTGCCCCATTCTTCCCTCTGGATCTCCATGGGTTTCCTCCGTTTTTCTCCACTCTTTCCTGCCCCATTCTCCCCTCTGGATCTCCATGGGTTTCCTCCGTTTTTCTCCACTCTTTCCTGCCCCATTCTCCCCTCTGGATCTCCATGGGTTTCCTCCGTTTTTCTCCACTCTTTCCTGCCCCATTCTCCCCTCTGGATCTCCATGGGTTTCCTCCGTTTTTCTACACTCTGTCCTGCCCCATTCTCCCCTCTGGATCTCCATGGGTTTCCTCCGTTTTTCTCCACTCTGTCCTGCCCCATTCTCCCCTCTGGATCTCCATGGGTTTCCTCCGTTTTTCTCCACTCTTTTCTGCCCCATTCTCCCCTCTGGATCTCCATGGGTTTCCTCCGTTTTTCTCCACTCTTTCCTGCCCCATTCTCCCCTCTGGATCTCCATGGGTTTCCTCCGTTTTTCTCCACTCTTTCCTGCCCCATTCTCCCCTCTGGATCTCCATGGGTTTCCTCCGTTTTTCTCCACTCTTTCCTGCCCCATTCTCCCCTCTGGATCTCCATGGGTTTCCTCCGTTTTTCTCCACTCTTTCCTGCCCCATTCTCCCCTCTGGATCTCCATGGGTTTCCTCCGTTTTTCTACACTCTGTCCTGCCCCATTCTCCCCTCTGGATCTCCATGGGTTTCCTCCGTTTTTCTCCACTCTTTTCTGCCCCATTCTCCCCTCTGGATCTCCATGGGTTTCCTCCGTTTTTCTCCACTCTTTCCTGCCCCATTCTCCCCTCTGGATCTCCATGGGTTTCCTCCGTTTTTCTCCACTCTTTCCTGCCCCATTCTCCCCTCTGGATCTCCATGGGTTTCCTCCGTTTTTCTCCACTCTTTCCTACCCCATTCTCCCCTCTGGATCTCCATGGGTTTCCTCCGTTTTTCTCCACTCTTTCCTGCCCCATTCTCCCCTCTGGATCTCCATGGGTTTCCTCCGTTTTTCTCCACTCTTTCCTGCCCCATTCTCCCCTCTGGATCTCCATGGGTTTCTTCCGTTTTTCTCCATTCTTTCCTGCCCCATTCTCCCCTCTGGATCTCCATGGGTTTCCTCCGTTTTTCTCCATTCTTTCCTGCCCCATTCTCCCCTCTGGATCTCCATGGGTTTCCTCCGTTTTTCT
The DNA here is from genome assembly GCF_031021105.1 of Erythrolamprus reginae. Lineage (NCBI taxonomy): Eukaryota > Metazoa > Chordata > Lepidosauria > Squamata > Dipsadidae > Erythrolamprus > Erythrolamprus reginae. Next base: position 150,637,987 of record NC_091950.1, on the reverse strand, counting down.
CCATTCTTTCCTGCCCCATTCTCCCCTCTGGATCTCCATGGGTTTCCTCCGTTTTTCTCCACTCTTTTCTGCCCCATTCTCCCCTCTGGATCTCCATGGGTTTCCTCCGTTTTTCTCCACTCTTTCCTGCCCCATTCTCCCCTCTGGATCTCCATGGGTTTCCTCCGTTTTTCTCCACTCTTTCCTGCCCCATTCTCCCCTCTGGATCTCCATGGGTTTCTTCCGTTTTTCTCCATTCTTTCCTGCCCCATTCTCCCCTCTGGATCTCCATGGGTTTCCTCCGTTTTTCTCCATTCTTTCCTGCCCCATTCTCCCCTCTGGATCTCCATGGGTTTCTTCCGTTTTTCTCCATTCTTTCCTGCCCCATTCTCCCCTCTGGATCTCCATGGGTTTCCTCCGTTTTTCTGCACTCTTTCCTGCCCCATTCTCCCCCCTGGATCTCCATGGGTTTCCTCCGTTTTTCTGCACTCTTTCCTGCCCCATTCTCCCCTCTGGATCTCCATGGGTTTCCCTCCCCCCCACTCCGTTCGCCTCAGCTTCGTCTGCCGGCAGCTTTTTTTAAAAAAGCCTTAATGTTTTGGATTTTCCTAATCGGCTTGCACGCATTATTGGCTTTTCCATTGATTCCTATGGGAAACATTGTTTCATCTTACGAACTTTTCACCTTACGAACCTCGTCCTGGAACCAATTAAGTTCGTAAGATGAGGTATTACTGTACTTGAAGAAACAGCTTCCTCCTTGTATTGTTACCTAAGTTTCATTCTGCAGGTTAGGACCTTCTATGAGTAATGAAAGAGGCTGTCTGGGATGAATTGGCAACAGGGGCTTTTGGTGGCAGGCCCTCTCAGAATCAGTTTATCAGGCTTTTTCATGTTTTAAAATCTTTTGTTAACATTTGTTAGCATTCCTCCATATTGTACTTATGTTTATTTTTCTGCCAGATGTTAATTATTGATGTCAAACAATCCTAATCATTTTTAAATTGTCTCCAAGTCTTCGGATAGGGGTGGCATACAAATCTAATAAATAATAATAATAGTAATAATAATAATAATAATAAATATTATTATTATTATTATTTTAATGTTTTTGTTATTATCATGCTATTGCTTTGATCTCATTTGAGACATGATTGTTTGTGGCTCTTATTAGTTGGGAGACTATGGTATATAAATTAACAAAATAAACCAGCAAATAAGTGTCCTTGCTTTTTCATGTGAACTGCATTTTAGTTATGTCATAAAGAGGCTCCTCAAGAAGTAAAACCCAGAAAAGATTAATTAATCTGAGGGCATCTTGGAGGATTTGTGTAATTTATCTGGATACCATTTGTTGGGGGTCAAGGGAAAGGGAAGGTTTTGCCTTCTCTTTCTGCTCAAAATCCCCATGAACAATTTGGTGGGCCACTGTGTGACACAGAAGGCTGGACTCGATGGGCTTTGGCCTGATTCGGCATGGCTCTTATGTTCTGAAAGCTATGGATCTGATAAGCTACTTCCTTCAAAGGCTTGTCTTTCCCTTGAATATGTGACTAAACAATCAGCTACAAAACTGATGCATCTGAATATCCAGTCCAGGATTTAGGCATGCAGAAAGGCAGAAAATAGCAGAGCATGTCCATGCGTACAAACTAGCAGTCAGAAGACAATATGAAAACTCCTTAATCACACAACTCATGGTTGTGAGATTAACTGGGAAACTATGTGCATCCTACACCAAGCTAAACCTCCAAATCCTCAGGAATTTTTGAAAGCTTGGCATTCAGACGAATCAGTCATCAATAAACACACAGAAATGAACCGTATTTACACACTATTAAAAGGACAATAAAAAAGCTAAGAAGGAAACTAAAAAACTAGAACACATCTTCAGCAGCCAACATCCAGATAAACAGGGATGAACCCCAGACAAACAGTCAAGCAGAAAACAATACCCTAATGAAGGAATGCCAAGGAGAAAACATCCCCACCAACACTGGAAAAGCCAGACACTATAAAGATACAACAGGATACAAACCCCAAATTCATTTGCACTGCTGATGTTACCAAGCTGGGTAATGAAATACAGTGGTACCTCTACTTACGAACTTAATTCGTTCCGTGACCAAGTTCTTAAGTAGAAAAGTTTGTAAGAAGAAGCAATGTGTGTGGCTGGGGAAACTACAGGGAGGGTGGAGGCCCTGTTTCCTCCCAGGAGATTTCTAGAGAGGCCCCCACGGAGGCTTCTCCCTGCCTTTTCCGGTTACAGTTTCAGAGGCTCGGGTTTGTGAGTGGAAAATGGTTCTTAAGAAGAGGCAAAAAATCTTATCTAGAAAGTTCTTATCTAGAAGTTTGTAAGTAGAGGCATTCTTAGGTAGAGGTACCACTGTATCTGCAAACAAACAAACGTTGCCTTATTGCTCTTACACCAACTTTTCCATTGTGTTAATACTTTCACTTACCTCCTGTCTGATGCAAAAAAATATCTGCTGGATTGTGAGGTTTCAGCCCCAGTGCTGAAAGTGGAGTTTTAGCCAGTCCTGGTGGGGAACGTACTGTTTCAGATATACAGAAAGAGAAAGAAAAAACAAGAGAAAAATCAGCAAACTAGAAAATGAATAGACTAATTAGTAACAAAGCCAAACACTGGTTTGATGTTAATTACCAAGGTATAGCAACATCTAACCATGATTTTAAGAACAAATGGGTTGTTGGAAATGCTCACTGCGGTTGTCCTTGTGAAACCACAAGAGAACTGGCGCTCATTGCAGAAATACCTTGGGCTAAAGAGCAGCTTTCCTTTTGGAGAAAACTGTACAGTACATTCCTAAGACAATTGAGATGACCATTCAACATAACAAAAGAGCAAGAGTGTTCTTGGAAGTATTGGAAGTAAAGATTTATTAATAAGACGATCTCACCAATGCTGGTTATGAACTTTTGATAAAAGTCTCTGTCAGGCACAGCTGCTTCTACTGACCTTTGACTCTTGGCAAAACTGGTAAAAGACACCCCAGGCTATTGTTTGCTTAATATTTGCCTTTAACATCATGGCTAATAGAAAAAAGAGATAAGGAAGAAAAAAAACCTAGGTGTCTATACAATCTCAGTTCAATAAGAGTTTTGGCAGGGCATAACTTATACCCATCCAAAGCAATCTGCATCCCCACGTTTTAATAGTGTAAAAATGTTTCAGTAACAACAGCACTTAGACTTATACACCACACCACATGGTGATTTACATCACCCTCTGAGTGGTTTACAATGTCAACATATTGCCCCCCAACAATCTGGGTCCTCATTTTACTGACCTCAGAAGTGTAGAAGACTGAATCACCCTTGTGTTTGCCAGGGTCGAAATCTAGGCTGCGGGCAGTTTGCACCACTAGGTTCCATGTTATTTGTATCTCTTCTCTTTGCTTGACATCTACATATTACATTAGTTCTAATACCAAGAATATAATTGCAATGGTCTCTTCCATATTTAGGCACATTAAACAACAGCCATCAACAATTTAGTCCTAGTGATATGGAATTTAGACTAAACATTGCAAAGCAGGACAGGGCTGAAGCAAACCTGATTTTCCTGGATTGCAATTACCTGCAATTTCCTATGCAGAAAATATATCCGGAGAATGTACATATCCTCATTTCCATTTCTCATATTTATAAAAATTCAGAATGCTTTCAATGGGTTTTTTTAGGTATCCTTCCTATTAGCAGCTGGTTAGGAATTTACAGAACAATGCAAAACACAATACCTATCCATTTCCAGATTATTCTTTACTTGCTTGATATGAACCATAAAAAGCAAACATATTATTGGCAATAAATGCCCATAGCCTGCCCTTCCCATTACCAGTAGGTTTGGAAAATGTCGATGAATGAATGGATGACATCATCTCATGTCACAGTTTTTGCCCAAAGGCAGATATGGCATCTGCAAAGATTATGATCATGAGACAGAGGGACCACAAACACTTCATGAAGGCATTGTATATCATAAATAGCAACATCATATACACAGCTGCAGAAGTCTATATTTATAGCATGCACATCAACAAAATATTTGCACAATTACATCAATGTGGATCCGATTTTATGTCTTCCCAGTCTAAAAGGAGAACAACATGTAGGCCATTCTTCCATATATACCCGCAGTAGATATGCAGCAAGGAGCAATGAAGGAAACAGATGCAAATGTATATGTGAGATGTGTTTAAAACAGCAAGTCTCACAAAAGTACTTTCCAGCCTTCCTTATTTCTTTCAACTGCTGGTTGTGTTTGGTGCTGGCAGTTCTAAACCATTCAGACTTTTTAATTGAAACTCTTTTTTAAAAAATTAACTGGATGGAAGCAAACCAGTGAAGAACTTTTGTCTGGATGGGGGGAGTTTAACACATTTTTTCATGACTTGAATTGCAATCATCTGACTTACGGCTTCAGATGGGCACCCAGGCAGGGGCTCACAGCAGGAGGAGAGAGGAAGGTAGGCAGGCACATTAAAGGAAAGCCAGTTACCAAGAGCTTGCATTTCATCATGGATTAGCTTGGCTAGCTAGCATTCGCTGCTAAGGGCCAATGAGCAAAGGGAAAACAAGCAAGTTCACGTCCAGGTAGCCCAGATTCTCAAACAGGGCATATATCATTGCTTTTCTGTTCTAAAACTCTGTAAATCTCAGACACTTTAGTTTGCCTGGTGAAGAAGACAAATCTTCATCAAATAGTTCACAGAAGAGCCATAAATATTCATCAAATAGTTCAAATAGAGCCATAAATATTCAAAGTTTTGGCCTGTCGTTCTAAGAATAATTTAAGATGGTGTTTCTCTTACATACTCATCTCCAATACATCCTCTAAAATTATAGCCTCTAATTTTCAATGCCTGGCTAGGAGGTATGGGAATTTGGGGAGTTTTAATCTAACACACCTAGGGAGCACATGGTTAGGAAAGGGGCATTAGTGGGTTCCTACCGGTATGGTTGACACCGTCGTACCGGGAGCAAAAATGGAGCTGCACGCCCACCTTTGTGTCTCCGGTGTTGCGCACGCATGCATCCAAGTGAGATTTTGCTTCTGCGCATGTGTGCATGTGCAGGAAGTAAAATCTTGCAAGAGGATACGCATGAGCATTTCGGCAATGAGATTTTGCTTCTGTGTATGCACAGGAAGCAAAATCTTGAGAGACAATGCACATGTGCATGAGATTTTGGCAATATTTTGCTTCTGCGCATGCACAGAAGCAAAATAAAAATGCCGAAATGTGTCTCACACGCATGTCCCCTCATGCACAGAATAGGCGTTGATTGCTTACCTGAACGCCTCTTCTCGTACGGTGAGCGGGTACAGCAGTCACATGGGTTGCTCATGTCCAATCCGGTGGAACTGAGCCTAGTGTTAAAAAAGCTTGCCGGATCCGCCCCTTCCCCAGAATTCGCGAATCCATAGACTAGGCTCAGCTGTGAAGCTCTGTAGTGTTCAACTCTCATTGTTAGAGGAAGAAAGGTTATAGGAAGGTAAGGAAGACACATACAAGGGCGGGAAGTGACTGCTGTACCCGCTCACCGTACGAGAAGAGGCGTTCAGGTAAGCAATCAACGCCTATTCTCCGTACTGAAGGAGCGGGTCCAGCAGTCACATGGGACATACCCAATAGATGGTCCCTAGGGTGGGATTAGATTGCTATCGTGTGAGATAACGGATTGGAGTACCCTTCTGCCGAAGGCAGCGTCCGCTGAAGCGTAAGAATCAATCTTGTAGTGCCTGATGAAGGAATTTGGCGAGGCCCAAGTGGCTGCTTTGCAGACCTCCTCCAACGGGGCTTGAGTCGCCCAAGCGGCCGAGGTGGCTGCACTCCTGGTGGAATGCGCTGTGATGTTCCTTGGAACTGAGAGGGAGGCCGACTCATAGGCCTTAGATATAGTCCCTCTGATCCAACGGCCTATTACTGTTGAAGACACTTTGGCACCCATGACTCTGGGGTGATAGGCTATAAAAAGTGCTTCTGACCTCCGAAAGGGTCCTGTGCGTTGGATATAGATTCTCAGCGCTCTAATGAGATCCAGGGTGTGCCATCTAATTGCCAAGGGATGGTCTCGTTGGAGGCAGAAGGAGGGTAGGACAATATCCTGAGTTCTGTGGAACATGGAACTGACCTTGGGTAAGAAGGTGGGGTCCAGTCGCAAGACTACCTTGTCCTGATGAAATTGACAAAGGTCCTGCCTGATTGAGAGGGCAGCCAGCTCCGAAATGCGTCGGGCAGAGGTAATAGCCACCAGGAATGCTACTTTAAAGGATAGGTATCTGAGGGACGCCGATTTTAGGGGTTCGTATGGTGCCTGCGTGAGGGAATGGAGAACCCGTGGCAAATCCCAGGATGGATACCTGTGGACCTTGGAAGGTCTGAGGTTGGCTATGCCCTTGAGGAATTCCTGAACTTCTGGGAAGGAACGGAGAGGCTGTCTGCAGGGGCCCCCTAGGACAGAGGAAATGGCCGCCAGATGACGCCGGAGGGTGCTGGTGGAAAGTCCTTTATGGAAACCTTGCATAAGGAAGGAAATGATTCTGTGTATGGGAATGCACAGGGGAGAGAGGCCTTCCTGTAGACACCACTGGTGAAACTTGGACCACGTGTGGTCGTAGATTCGATTGGTCGAACCCCTTCTGGCCTTTAAAATGACCTCCACTGTATCGGGGTCGTGACCACGCAGTTCTAAGTCTCTCCTGATAACAGCCAGGCGGTGAGGTGGAACCACTCCGGGTCTGGATGGAATAAGGCCCCCTGCCGCAGCATATCCCCCGAAACGGGGAGTCGCCAGGGGTCCTGGACGGACAACTGTTGGAGATCCGCGAACCAGGGCCGGCGGGGCCAATGAGGGGCGATTAAGATTACTCGGGCCCTCTCGGTGAGGACCTTGTGAATCACGTCCGGGAGAATTGGAATTGGAGGGAATGCGTAAAGTAAGCCTGGAGGCCATGGGCTCCGGAGGGCATTGATTGCTTCCGCTCCCGGGGATGGAAATCTGGAAAAGAAGCGGGGGAGTTGGGCGTTCGCATTGGTCGCGAAGAGATCCAGAATTGGTAGGCCGAATCTGAGGCTGATTTGATGGAACAGGTCTTGATGGAGGTTCCACTCTCCTGGGTCTATCGTTGCTCGAGATAGCCAATCCGCCTGGACGTTGAGGCTCCCCGAGATGTGGTCGGCTAGGAGCGACCAAAGATGTTTTTCCGCCCAAAGGCCTAACTTGAGGGCCTCCCTCATGAGGGCCTTGGATCTCGTGCCCCCCTGCCTGCAGATATGGCTTTTTGTGGCAATGTTGTCGGTGAGAATGAGAACGTGCCGGTTGGGAATGCGAGGAGAGAAATGTTTCAGAGCCAGGGAAACGGCTCTTAACTCTAGCCAATTGATTGGCTTGGAAGCCTCCTCCGGGGACCACGTGCCCTGGGCTATCATCCCCTGGGCGTGGGCGCCCCATCCCAATAGACTGGCATCTGTGGTGATGACAAATTGATCCGGGCACCTGAACGGGGATCCTTTGTCCATGGCTGGAGACTTCCACCACTTGAAGGATCTGCGAACAATTGGTGGGACGACAATGCGACGACTTGAGTTGCTGTGCCCCGATCTCTGAAAGGGTAATAGGAGCCACTGTAGTTCCCTAGCATGAAGGCGAGCCCAGGGAATGATGCCTATGCATGACACCATCTTCCCCAAAAGGGAAGACAGGGATACTATGGATACTGAAGGTTGAGATAAAATGCAAGAAATTAACTCCCCTATACTGAATTTTCTCTCGGGAGAGAGAAAAACCTGGGAGGATTCTGAATTAATAATGGATCCCAGGTGTAAGATGGATGTGGAAGGTTGGAGATGACTTTTATCAAAGTTGATGGAAAATCCATGGTCCTGAAGGACTGACATGGTGACAGAAAGGGCTGTTTTCACTTTCTCTAGGGAGTTCCCATGAATCAAAATATCATCAAGATAACATAAAATGTGAATGGGAGACGCCCGGATATAGGCCGCCAGGGACCCCAAGAGCTTTGTAAAGACCCGAGGGGCCGAGGAAAGGCCAAATGGCATCGCCCTATACTGGAAATGCCTGCCTTGAAAGGAGAAACGTAAAAATTTTCTGTGGCATTTGGCTATAGGAATGTGGAGGTAGGCCTCAGTGAGGTCTAAAGAGACCATGAAATCTCCCGTGTGGATGGCGGCCAAAATAGATGATAAGGAGTGCATCTTAAACTTCCTATATTTGATGAATAGGTTCAGCTTCTTTAAATCCAAAATAGCTCTCCAACCTCCGGAGGATTTTGGAACCATAAATAGGATGGAATAAAAACCTAGACCCTTCTGACCGGAGGGAACCGGTTGAATGGCTCTGATGGACAATAAGTGGGAAATGGCCTCCTCCATACGGTTACAATCTGAGGAGGACCTGGGAGAAGGGCAGGAAATAAAACGTTTCGGGGGGGGAGAAATAAATTCTAAAAGAAGGCCTGTTTGAACCGTGTCAATGACCCAGGGGTCCTTGGAGGTGAGACGCCAATTAGAGGCGAAATGGGCTAGGCGACCACCTATGGGAATTGAGGAAAAATTACCATCTAGGTTTCTTTGAAGCCCTGTTAGAGGACGCTCCCCTTTGGAAGCGAAAACCTCTGCCCCTGGAGTTCCTACCTTGGGAACGAAAGCGGGGGAAATACTGACCTGGAGATCTCTGATAGGAAGCCGCTTGATCTTGCTGACGCCCTGGGCGACGAAAGGACTGCGTTTTGGTAGCCTTTTTGGTGGTTGGACCCAAAACTTTCTTCTTGTCCGTGGTTTCCGTGAGGAGTGGATCCAGAAGATCACCGAAAAGAAGGTCGCGCTTTAAGGGTCCCAGAGATAACTGCCACTTCTGGCGTACTCCCGCTTGCCAAGGGCGAATCCATAGGAGTCTTCTTGCCGTTGTAGAAGCTGCAATAGACTTAGCAGAAAATCTAGTAGATTGTAAAGTGGCATCAGCCACGTACTGAGCAGCTGCAAAGACCTTGTTGAAGTCTTGTTGACCTCTCAAGTCATCGGGAGGAATATGCTGTTGAAGTTGGCGAAGCCACAGAAGCATGGCTCTGGAGAAAAAGGAAGCCGCTGCAGAACTTTTAATGGCCCAGGAATCTGCGGTGAATCCTCTTTTGAGCATTTGTTCAATCCGCTTGTCCTCTGGGCGGAGGACTTCCTCTGCTTCGCCTGGCACAGCAGCTGCCGAGTGAAGGATCTTGACAGGTTCATCCGGTTTAGGAAAGGATAGGAGCTCCTCATAGGAAGAGGAAAGTTTGTACAATTTTCTGTCCTTGGTTGAGGGATTAAGCCCAGAGGCTGGGAAATCCCACTGCTTAAGTAAGGCATCTTTAAACAATTTAGGCATAGGAATTACCTCGTTATCCTCCTGTTCCTCTGTGAAGTAAGGTAAATTCTCCTCCGGGGGATCAGTGGATGTGGAGGCCTGTTTCTCCTGGGCCGCCAATCCCGTAGAAATTCTAGCTTTGAGGAGGAGAGATTTGAACAATTGAGAAGGAAAAATAGTAATTGGAGAAGGAACCTTTATTTGGGATTCCTCATCATCTGAGAGGCCTTGAAAGGGATCCTCATCCTCCTCCATATCCTCATATTCGTCCTGAGAGGAATCTGAATCATCCTGAATAGGAGCTCTAACCGCTGGGGAAGAACCCAAGGGGCGGGAGGGACGAGGAGGTGGAGGAGGTAGGGGAAGCTCATTGATGGTAGAGAATTTAGCATCAATGGCCTTGGACAACACAGAAAAGATAGATTGGAATTCAGGAGGTAAACTAGAAATATCAGCAGGAATGGCAGAAGAATCCCTGAAGGCCTGGGAGGATCCTGGCTGGGGGGAATCTTCAATAATATCTGGTTCCTCTGGACCTATTCCCCATAGGTTAGGTTGGGGTCTGTCTAGGTTTGGCTCATCCAGAGATAACACAGGGACCCCAGAAGGAGGCAGACTAGAAGCCTCTGGGGGGTCTTGACTGCTGAGTACTTGGGCCTGTACTTTCAAACGCTTTGCTGATTTGTCATGGATTCTTTGTAGGGCTAGGTCCCTTCTCTTCTCAGCCCTGGTGACCTTGGTCGAGGGGCGGGCCCCTGAAGAAGAGGAGGTCGAGGCCTGGGGGATACTGGTAATCTCATCGCCTGTAGGCCTGGCCTCTCTGGGACCTTTTGTTGTGCCTCTCTTGGGAAAAGTAGCCATAGTCTGACAATTAACAGAAGACCAGGCTGAGCCAAATAACTGAATTATTAGGGAGAAGAATTTCAAAGCCTTCCCAAGAGGAATGGATCCTGCTCCGAGGCCTCGTAGCTGCTGAGACTTGAGGGCAATCTGGGCAAACCCAGAGTTCGTGTCCCCAAATACAGCGTGGCCAGCCTCCCTAAACTTTAATTAAAGTAACCAAGGCACTCTGGTTGGAGGCTTAGCCGGTGGAGAATTAAGCCTGAGCGTCCCAAAGCCCACTCCGGGATCCACGCGGTGGACTGAGGCCTACACGGCTGGCAGGAGGCCAACACGAGAGGCCTAACTTTAAAAAGGGCGCGAAGGCCTTCGCGCCGAAAAATCGCTCCGTAATAGATTCTTAAAGGGGAAGCGATCGACTAAGTCCAGGAGACTAGAACAAGCGTCTCACTCCGCAGGAGGTATTACTTAAGCCCTTTAACATTTTATACAATAATGAATCAATGAATCAATACTTGCACCAAGACCTCCAGGCCAAAGGATTAAAGGAATCCACAAGCGGCAGCGGGGATCGTAAACGGCAAAAACAGCCGGGGGGAAACGAAACCGCAACTTCTCCCAAGGAAAAAAGCCGAGCCACAAACGGCTGGCGCTATTAGTGCAAGTAAATAAATAAGGATAAACAATTCTTACTACTTTTGAAGGAAAAGATCGAAGGGAAGGTGTTAGAATGTTGAACGAGCTATCACAATACAACCGCAGGATATGCGAACTGAGCGAATTCTGGGGAAGGGGCGGATCCGGCAAGCTTTTTTAACACTAGGCTCAGTTCCACCGGATTGGACATGAGCAACCCATGTGACTGCTGGACCCGCTCCTTCAGTACGGAGAAGCAAAATCTCACTCGGATGCACACACACATATGCACGCTGCAGACATGGTGTTGTGCATGCACCAATATGAACAGTAGCGGCAACCCCCATCTGGAAAGGGGAGCTATCTAACTTGAATCAGAATGGTTGTTGTCCCTAAGCATATCAAGCAAGGGATTGTGTTATAAAAGTTATAGCCTTACACACGCTTATCTGAGATTATGTTTTAGTGAATTAATAAACATTAAGTAAAAGTCCATGGGATATGGGCCACAGAAAAGCAATGAATGGGTTCAGTAAAAACTAGGTTGTCCTGATCGCATTTACCATGCTCTACCAATGATAGCAGAGAAATGTCCCAGAGAATGTCTGGAGACCCTCCAGACACTTCTGCTCTAGCAATGGGCTGCAAGCCAGGCATATCACACAGTCCAGGCAATCTTACATTAATCTCTGTTAGTTTGGGGGACTGGCACAAAATCAGAATGTGTGAACTTGCAAGAATCACTCAGGGTCCTGGTCAACCTTGGAAAAGAGCCAGGTCCTTACAATGTCAGGATGCTAGGAAAGAAGATAATATAAGGGGTGGGGAAAAATTCCACACCTGGTCTTATTTTTTAACCCTCATTAAACCTGGGGAATTATCCATGTGCTGAATACTTTTATTTTTCAGAATTGTGCTTATCTTAATACTACTTAAACATTTATATGTCATGATTCGCAATGTATCAGGAGGAAGGACAGCTTTTTAAATATGTCTTATATAAAATATACACGGTTACAGTTAATGCTAACATCCAGCACTTTGAGATTTGAGAGTATTCAGGTTGTTCAGCAAGAATCCAATTATTTAAAGGGAAAAGGTTCTTCTACCCTTCTGGAATCTTTGCTCTTTCCCAGTTGCTTAGTGGCTCTTTGATGTCTGTTCATGCTTAGCCATGTTAACTCTGCCCAGATGAAATACTGGCAGAACAGTTCAAAGCTAATGAATTTAAAAAACCCACCACCAAGATACCAAAGATTAGTCACTCAGAACCATGCTTGATCAGAAGAGGAAGAAAAAGAGGGCATGCAACAAGTAAGTTCAGATCAGGTTCTCATCAACATCTTTCAGCAGTTAAATGAGATCTGCTTCTGATCTCGGCTGTTATGCCTTCACGTAAAGCAGAAACAGCTAACAGAATCCAAACCAAATGTGCACGGACTAAGAGAATGAACTTATTCAAGTAGTTGGGCTGATCTGGTTGCAAATTCAATCACTATGCTAGAGTTTGTAGAGGGGCAGGACTGCTATGAATCAGTTTGTTCATCTGGAGTTCTCTGAGTCATGGAAACCTGACTGGTGCACTAGGCATGGAGGCTAGCCTCTGCTTTTAAACAGCTCAGAAAAATATTTTAACAGTTGGCTCTTGCAAGTCAGTGTGAGATGACTCCAGCACACCACTGGATGAATGGCATGCCTTACAGTTGAGTGTCTATGGAGATTCTCAATCACTGAGGTCATGGTTGTCCCACAGGAGCTTTTTCAAAAGGCAAACTGTCAAAAACCAGTCAGAATTGAAGAAGCTTCTTGGATGAGAAGTGACATGACTTCAAGGGGGGGGGGGAAACAAAGAAAGTCCAGTAACCTATTGAAACAGCACCTTTGGGACAGTTGAGGTTAATATAACAAGTGCCTCGCATGAGTGGGGCAAGTGTCTCTATGGCACCTTTATAGAATTTCAACAGTGGAAATAACCAATTACAGGAAATTTTGCATGCAGTTTTAACTGCTGAGTGGCTACATAAGTCTTCTATTAGATTTATATCTTGAGTGGTACAACATGATTCAAATGGTGTGTTTACCTCCTGAGTTTGCAGCTGCTGACAGCTATCAATATTATGGAATCAACGTTCTTCCTAGGATTGGCTGTTGGCATTGGAGTGGAGTACTTCACATAGACGGAGAGAAGCTTCTATTTGCATTTTGTAGGATTAGGAGATGTATGGCATAATCAATGCTGAAAAGCCATTTCCATCCATGTGAGCTACACACCACTGCTGACTGATATATTCAAGATGCCATGTTTTGTTCTGCAAGTGCAATCTATAGGATGCACTGTGGAATAGAACTGTGGAATAGAACTGTGGAATTTTAAGTATATGCTTTATTTCTTAGTTATAGTATTTGTCTTGGTAACTTCATGCCTTCCCATCTAACGCTGCTATTTTATGGTAAATGTCATTCTGCATATTCAATATTGTATGAACTGGCAAAGTAGGGCTAAATCCTGTGTACTCAGAAGGGATCTTTTAATTCTCTCCATTTAGCTTGAAGGGCTGCCACAGGCAAGAGGGTATTGATTTATTCTCCATAGCATCAGAGGGTAGGACAAGAAAAAATGGGGGGAAACCTGTCAGCTGGAAATAAGGAAGATTTTCTGACATTAAAAATTACTAATCAATGGAACAACTTGCCTCCTAGAGTTGTGGGTGTTTTATTGCTAGAGGTTTCCAAGAAAAGATTGGGCAACCATTTATTCAAGATGATATGAAGATTCATGCCTTAGGCATTAGGAAACCCCCAAGGTACCCTCTAGCTCTATGACTGTGATACAAAAAGCCAATGCATTCGTTTTGTTGCTGTCTGTCAGTATGCATTCCCTAGCGGACCAGTGTTCCCTCCAATTTTGGGGGGGGGTGGGCTGAAAAGTATAGTGTCTGAGCGGCAGTCCCTTTGGGACTGGGCGGCACAGAAATATTAAATAAACAAACAAATAAATAAATAAACAAACAAACAAATAAAAAACCCACCCTGTTTTGCCTCAGAGAATTTCAAAATAAAATACTGTACTGTGTGTCTATAACAGTGAGCTCATAATAGGGCAACTCTATCAATATCAAAATGCCACTTAAATAGTTGAGCTAGTTTCAAACTAGATTTTGATTTTCTTTCTCTCTTCCTTACTCCCATTCTTTTTCTTTCTCTTTTCCTTCCTCTCTTTTTTCTATCTGTTTCTCTCTCTTCCTCTCTTCCTCTCTCTCTCCTTCCCTCTCACTCTTTCCCTCTCGGCTTCTGGGCAGGTTTGGAAAACTCTGAGTTGATGATGATTTTTAAGTGAGCGATTGCTCACTGCTCAGCTTAGAGGGAACTATGTAGCGGACATGTATATTACTGAGACATCTACAATATTTCAAGTGTACATTTAGAGGGGCGGCATACAAATCTAATAATAAATAATATGGATAAATTTTCATTTTCTCCCACCTGCAGAGTTCAGCTGACCTGCGCTCCCCCAAACTCCATATTCCCAACATCATAAGAGGCTCAAAGGAAGAATTACAACTATTATCTAAAATAGGCTCTCCTTGCCAAAAATCATGGATTTTTCCCTCTGGGGCATTTCACAGCTTCACTCAGGGGTTAGGTTTCATTAAGAACGGATCCCCCTTATTCTTCCATAAATGCTATTGGGATATTATTTTTCTGTCTAGAAAGACTGTTAATGACAGTCAAAGTAATATATGCAACAATTTGATTTTTCTGGAAGCATGTGATTTTCTAGAATCCATACACTAAAAGGAATATCTATATGTTAAATGTTTGTGTGTTTGTTTGTCATTTTTATGAAAATTAATAAAGTATTTTTTTTAAAAGGAATATCTGTCAAATATCAGAGCAAATGAATTTCCGTAGCCACTGAGAATTTTAAGTGTCAATGAGGGATATATAATTATTCTTTTAGTTTATGATTGTGCCATATTAGCATGATTATGCTAATAATAAGGGCCAGAGCAAAGTGACTACTTCCCCCTGTAGAATTTGTGGACTAGGTTTCACTTCGGAAGAATATTTTCCTAATAAGCCAACAAGTGTATTTTTAAAGAGGTTAATAATTTATGTTTTTGTTAGAAATATCCTAGAGAAATTTGTACATTTTATGGATTGATGATGAATGTCAGCCTTGCATGCCTTTATCATCATCCTGATTCTGATAATTACAAATTTGCCACAATTAGCGGGAGCACATTTTTGACCCACATTACTAAATTAACTATCAAAAATAGATTCATTTAAATTATTACATTATGTGCCTTTTGCTTAAAAGAATGATTTGTCTAAAATAATTGCTTCCATTACTACTACAAGCTGACCTGCTTATTAATTATATGCAGAATTAACTAAAACACACCATATATTGTATTTTAACCTTATCTCAAGCAAGAAGGGTTAAAGATGCAGCCTCGTGTATCCCAGCGGTCGGTTAGGTCCCACAGAATTGGCCTTCTCCAGATCCTGTTAGCCAGACAATGCCGCCTGGTGGGGCCTAGGGGAAGAGCCTTCTATGTGGCAGCCCCGACCCTCTGGAATCAATTCCCCCCAGAGATTCGCACTGCCCACACACTCCCAGCCTTTCGTAAAACCTTTAAAAAGCACCACTGCCAACAGGCTTGGGGTGATTGAATTTTTAATATCTACCCCGGCCTCTGATTGAATTGACAATGTATGCTAGTATGAAATGTGGATGATTGGTTCTTTAAATGAATTAGGTTTTTAGAATATGACTCTTGTTAGATGATTATGTGATTCTAGATTTGATGTTTTTTAGTATTTTAAATGTTAGATTTCTCACATATTTTGTACTTGTCTTGTTGTAAGCTGCCCTGAGTCTCAGGAGAAGGGCGGCATAGAAATCTAATTAATTAATTAATTAATTAGATTTCTATGCCACCCTTAATTGATTGATTGATTGATTGATTGATTGATTGATTAATTAGAGCAAATACCCAGCAGGTAAGCCACTTACATAGCAGTAAGTAGTGTAGTACTACCCTATTTTAATTGTATATTTAGTGTTCATGATCATTTACCAAAAATACAACAGAACAGTACAGAATTCTTTATTGGCCAAGTGTGACTGGACACACAAGAAATATGCACCAAGACAAATTCCTTGTGTGTCCAATCACACTTGGCCAATAAAGAACTCTATTCTATTCTATTCTATTCTATTCTATTCTGTTCTAGATTCTGTTCTATTCTATTCGGGACAAATATATCTTGCTTTTTTGTGTACACTGAGAACATCTGCACCAAAGAGAAACTCCTTGTGTTTCCAATCACATTTGGCCAATAAATAGTTCTATTCTATTCTATTCTATTTCTGGTAAATGTTCATGTATCCTGATTTACTATGGGCAATACCAAGCAGAGGTTAGATCAGAAAGAAATAGCATCCTCTGGGACCAGCTGGCTATATTTATACTTGCAGTACTATGCAAAACTATGCTGTTGTGATTATTATGATGGACGGATGCATACTTCAGGTGATTTCATGAGAAGGGTGCACCAAGCAGAGATGAAAGAGGGTGAGGAAATGGCTGAGATGGGCCAGTGGATAGAAGGGAGAAAATGAGAGTGGGATTTAAATGGTGGTGGGTGTCAGGAAGCTGAGAACGGTTTGCCTCTGAGTATGGCTTTACCAAAAAACAAATGCCAACCTCCCTCTCCCAGCCCTTTGTCTAAGCCCCAGAACTTACACAGGTTGCTGTAAGGGGTTTGTGGTGAGACAGGGAAAGCAGGGGTTTGGGGAGAAGTCTCACCCCCACTGGAAGGTGGACTGTTTGGAGAAGTCCCCTGGATCTCCTCCAAGGCTTCTTTGTAGCTATGAAGATGGGGCTGTGAAAGAGAGAATGGAAAATATAATTAGTTTCTAGAAGTGGATACAGGTAGACATCGACTTACTACAAGTTCATTTATTCAAAGTTCAAAGTTACAGCAGCACTGAAAAAAATGACTTATTACCCTTTTCCACACATACATGACCTTTGTGGCAGCCCCGTGATCACGTGTGATCAAAATACAGATCCTTATTCTTATAGAATTAGAGTTGTTAAAAGTTTGATAGACAAAAAAAAGATACCTAGAACTGCACAAGATAAATAAGGATGTTGTTTGTTGATGATATAGAAGCAATTGAGAGAAACAGGATGTATCTCTCTTTTTAACATGTAGAAGTCTCAATATGAAATGTAACAAGATGTTATAGTTATAAATGTATGCATATGTATGTTTGTTAAAATTCTTAATAAATATTTTAAAATAATAATAATAATAAAAATTAAATGCTTGGCAACTGGCTCATACCTAAGACCACTGCTATGTCTCCAAAGGTCATGCGATTCCCCTTTTGCAAACTTTTGACAAGCAAAGTCAATGGGGAAGACAGATGCACTTAGCAGCTAGGCTGCGGCGATTCTCTTAACAACCGTGGCAAGAAACGTCGTAAAATGGGGCAAAACTCCACTCAATAACAGAAATTTTAGGTTCAGTTGTGGTCATAAGTCAAAGACTACCAGTAGTCCTTAGGGAGTTGGGCAGCATAAAAATCGAATAGATGGATAGGTGAGTGGGTGGGTGGGTGGGTAGATGATAGACAGACAGACAGACAGACAGACAGACAGACAGACAGATAAATCTCCCTTCCTTTACATTTATTCCAACTCTTAGCAAATTAGACAGCAGGGATTTCTTTTTTTCTCCAGATGCTTTCCTCTCTCCTTTGCTCCGGTTCTTTCTTCTTTCATAGTTTTCACTCTCTTTTTTCCCCATCAAAGATCTTTCACTTACTATAGTTTATTCAGCTGCTAGGGAGTTAAATAAAATGTAGTAACTGCTAAGATGTAGGGGGAGGGAGGAAGCAAAGGAGGCAGGTGGCAGCCGGTATTACACAATCTATTTTGCTGGGAGGAGGAATGAGCATGCAAATTTTACTGCCCCAAGGCAGTTCAATTTAATCCCAGAGCTGAAGGAAAAGCCATCCATAGGCTTGGCCAAATCGATTTTATGCAAGCTTTCCATTTCACAGATTTCAAAGCAAATGTGTGAAAATTTGTCATCTGAATTTCTTCTAAAGCACTTGTGTGTGTGTGTGATATTTTTCTGCCTTTCCCCCGCTCTAATAGCAATAGCACTTAGACTTAGATACCACCTCACAGTACTTTACAGCTCTCTCTAAGCAGTTTACAGAATCAGCATATTGCCCCCAACAATGTAGGTCCTCATTTTACCCACCTCGGAAGGATGGAAGGCTGAGTCAACCTTGATCCTGGTGAGGATCAAACTCCTGGCAGAGGGAATGCAGAGTTAGCCTGCAAAACTGGATTCTAACCACTGCACCACCATGACTCATATAGTTGCACATCTAAAATGCAACTCCTACTTGCTGCTTGAGTGACACACTGCTTCATAATATTCTGTGAAAGTGAGGATTTCAGTGGACTAGGCATTTGTGTAGGTTAGTATCCAAATGCAAAATCAAATACCCTTGATTACTATCTCCATCCAGCTAATGTTTGAGCAGGGCCTCCTATGCCTATCTCATTTGTTTATTCTACCTTGCTGCCAAATGAAATTTCCCTTTCATACCTTGGTATTCTCTGTCTTCCACCAAGTATCTCTACCACCATGCAAGGAGTTAAAAAGAAAAACTTTTTTAAAAAACCCACAACAACATACCTCCTTAGGTCTTCCTCCAGGATTGGCAGCGATGGTGCTGGCCACCTCTGGTGAGACACAGCGAATTGGTGATCGGACAGTTGGGCTTCGTGGTGAACTGGGCTCCTGGGAACTGTTCTCGTATTGACCCTCACTAGTGGTACGTCTCCGGACAAGGGCTTCCCCTTCATCTGGTGACTTCTCCGGGGACAGCTGCACTCCTGAAAATTCAATGGTGCAAGGAAGGAAGATGCTAAGTATGGAATGAGTTCTAATACATACAGAAGATCTTGGAAAGTTGGCATTCAGCTCCTTAGGCTGCGTCTTAGCATGGGAAAGAAAGAAGCAGTGAGAGCTCACAGTGTATTAGTAAATTGACAAAATGTAACATCTTTAACCGCAGATTATTATTGTGACAATTTAGAATGTCACTGATGTAATTCATAGAGTCTTGGAAAATCTTTTTTAGATCAGGGGTACATAAACTCTTTTACATTAAAGACATGTGGCTTCTGGATGGCATTCCAGGAAATACCCACCCCAAAGTAAGTGAGCTTATCTTTATTCAGAATTATTATCACCCAATAAACACTCCTGGAAAAAAATAAAAGCTGTTCATTAAGAACTGGAAAAGATCAGGAAAAACCTAGGATACTCTCCTTGCGATCTAAATAGAATTAAAAGGACAGCTCCTTCTCACAGTTGTTTGCTAGAGAAAAGGAAAAGTTTTTTAAGAAGTTGGGAGGCCTCCAACCCATCTGACTATTTTTTACAGCAAGACCCCCAGGGTGCCACAAAACCTAAGGAACAGGCTAGCACTTGCTTAATCAAGTCAACCGACCCATCTCTTTTAAGATTGAGCCCAAGGAAATTCTTTACTGCTAATATACTATACATCTGGTTCTTCCAAAAGTTCAACAATACGTTCTGTTTCTCCCAACAACAAAAGGAATGTCTGATGCACAGCAACGAGGTTCTAAAAACCATCCAAATATGTCCCACTGCTGTACAATAAACAAGGCAGGGAAGGAAGGAACTCATTCAAAGAAGAACTAAAGGTTCAGTTATGAAACCAAATTATGTTTGTTGCAGTAACTGGAACTTTAGACAATTGATTTTTTTTTTTACAAAGAGAAATTCTTCTCCTCGCCTCTCTTAAATTCGCAGTGATACAGTTTGCAGAAACTACATTGAAACCTGTTCAGCCCCCAGCTAAAAAAACCCCCAACAAGCTGAGTACCTGGATCTCATTCCAGGTTACCCATTTCTTCCTGTTTACAAAAACCATAGCCGATGCCCTCTTGATGCAACCTGTTTCTTTCATGTGTTTAGATTTGTGTTTGTTTTGCTCTGAACAGGGCAGCCAGGAAGGTAAAGCAGTGGGTGAGATCCTTAAAATGTTTATCAAACAGATTCATGGGAGTTTTGATCTACATTTGAGCTCTTGAAAAGGTCCGTATCTTTCCCTAACTCATACCAGCCCTACCACCTTCTCAAGATGGATGAAGCAGTGGGGAAAAGTAGATTTTGGGGAACCCCATTATATAATTAAGCCAGGCATGGGTCCCGATTTTCTTTGCTGCTGGTTTCGCTCAGGGATGCGTGCGTATGCACAGAACTTCTGCATGCGCAGAAGCTAAAAACAAGATGATGGTGCCTACAGAACCAGCTCGGGGATGTGGCAAGGCTGGGTCGTTGCCAGTTCTAGCAATCCAGGCCGCCAAGTTACTACCTATTCTATAGAATTGGTCTGAACCAGGGGGAACCCATCCCTGAATTAAGCAGATAGTCAAACTGTATCAGCCAGAACAAAAGGAGGGGGAATCTATCCATTTAGAGACAAAGTGAACTCCAACAGCACCACATGTAACAGTCATTAAGAAAGGCAGAGGCAGAGTTATTTCTTAAAAAGAAGACAGATCATTTTCTACATTTGCCAGGTTTCAAATCTTTTAAACATCCCCCAAAGGCATTTTCCTTTAAAGCCTTACCTTCAATGGCCAAGTTTAAACATAGACACATTTCAGTGAACTAATAAATTCAAAACACACACTGTTTTTCCTCCTTTTCCGAAGCTTTGTGGCTGGAGCAGCACATAATCAAAATATCATTATGCAGCTCAGGGTTGGGTTCTACTTACCTTCCCCACCAGTTTGCACCGCAACAGAAGTGCAAGTTTTGGGCGTGCACTCTCACTTCACTTGTGCATGCATGTCACTTCCCCGAAATGACCCTCTACACATGGGCAGAGGGGTTTTTATGCAATCCGCAGTGATCGGAGGACCCATTCAGGAGCGTGCACCGCCAGTCATTGCTGTGAGTTCGGTGAACAGTGCCAAATTTCTGCTACTGGTTCTAAAGAACCGGTCCGATCAACCCACCACTGATGCAGCTTCAAAAGGTCTAGTAAAGACTGGATTTAAATCTGCTTCCACCTATCTCTGAACTGTGTCTTCCACCTTTAGGAATAATGTCCTTTTTGGTTACAATACATATACACTGCTCAAAAAATAAACAAATAAATAAAGGACACACTTAAACAACACAATATAACTCCAAGTAAATCAAACTTGTGTGAAATCAAACTGTCCTCTTAGGAAGCAACACTGATTGACAATCAATTTCACATGCTGTTGTGCACATTCAACTTTGTACAGAACAATGTATTCAATGAGAATATTTCATTCATTCAGATCTAGGATGTGTTATTTGAGTGTTCCCTTTATTTATTTATTTTTGAGCAGTATATAAACCATATAAGAGTTGCATTCAGGTAGTCCTGAACTTACAACAGTTCATTTAGTGACAGACGTCACAATGGCACTAAAAAAAGTGACTTCTTGTGTTCTGTCTGGGTCCCCCCAGACGCCAACACCAACCAAAAAGAGTATCCAGACACACTGGTAAAAAGCAAAGGCAGTTTATATACTGGAAAGCAAACACAGGTAACAAAAACTGTTCTTACAGACAGGAACATGATGAAGCTTCACAGAGGTTTCACGAAGGCCAGGCAATAAAACAGGATTCTTGCTGGCAAAAACAACACTGGAGATAATAAAACCCACGCCTCCCCCAAGTCTTTCAGCCTTCTAGGCCAAAAGCCAAGATCAGAGACGCCAAGAATCGAAGCAAGGTCACAGGACTCCCAGTTGATAACTCTCCACAAGACTGTAAGGGCGGGCCTGCCTTTTTAACCCTGCGTAGGAGAACCACACCCAAACCCAGCTGTTGCCAATTCAGGGATGGAAACATCTTTCTAATTGGCCCCTTCTTTGAGCTGCACGTCTCTGCCTCATATCTATGATAGTCTGTGCGTCTTCATCCAATGAATCCAGGCTACTAGCTGGGGAGAGCCCCCCCCCCGGGGGTCTCAGGCTGCTCTCCCTCCTCCTCTTCCTGACGTTCCTCTCCCCCGTCTGCCTGGTCCTCCCCCTCCTGGTCACTGTCCTCCTCCTCTGGGCATGGATCCGGCAGAGCTCCAGCCGGTCCCTGAGGAGCCTCAGGCTGAATCACAACATCTTGTGACCGTTTTTCACATTTAGCAGCAGCATCTCCATAGTCATGTGATCAAAATTCAGATGCTTGTCAACTGACTCTGACTTTGGTTGCAAATACCTGAAGGTCAACTTATGGTTAATCCTAAACCAAAACAGCACCAAGTCATTGCAAGAAACTAGTGGTAGGGTCCCCAGATTCTTTGAGGGAAGCCCCTAAGCATGTTCTTGAGGAAGAGAGGCAAGATTAAGCTTTCAAATAGAGAAGTTAGGCAGGTAGGTGTATGTATGTGTGTGTATTGGAAGCAGCAAGGCCTGAGCAAGAGATAATGCCCATTATAACCAGAGCAAAGAATCCAAATGAAGATGCTCATGTGTGAAGGAAAACCCTGAGATGATGCCAATGTCCCACCTCAAGAAAAGGGTCATTGCTGGGCTGGGTGGTCTTGCTGCTGCAGGCCTATTTCAAATTATCCTTGCACCAGAGTCCAATCCTCTCGTCTTGCTCCAACTTCATTTCCCCCCTTGCCCTTCTGTGCTTTGTTTCCCCTTTCCTTTAAAGTGTGTAGGCAGTGCAAAGAGGGAGGGGGGAGGATAAGGACGAAGAGAGCCAGTGTTTCAAAGCCAAGAATGACAATGCCTTGGCTTATAGCAACCAAGCTTGCTGGGAATGATTGAAGACCAGCTGAAAAAGATGGGCCCATTTAGTGAATTGTAGTTTGTTTGTTTGTTTGTTTGTTTGTTTGTTTGTTTGTTTGTTTGTTTGTTTATTTATTAATTATTTGGATTTGTATGCCGCCCCTCTCCGAAGACTCGGGGCGGCTCACAGCAAGTAGTACAAATCATAAATAATCCAATCAGTTAAAATATTAAAGCTTTAAAAAAACCCCATATACTAACAGACACACACACAAGCATACCATATATAAATTAAACATGCCTAGGGGGAGATGATTCAATTCCCCCATGCCTGACGGCAAAGGTGGGTTTTGAGGAGCTTACGGAAGGCAGGAAGAGTAGGGGCAGTTCTAATCTCCGGGGAGAGTTGGTTCCAGAGGGCCGGTGCCGCCACAGAGAAGGCTCTTCCCCTGGGGCCCGCCAACCGACATTGTTTAGTTGACGGGACCCGGAGAAGGCCCACTCTGTGGGACCTAATCGGTCGCTGGGATTCGTGAGGCAGGAGACGGTCTCGGAGATATTCTGGCCCAATGCCATGAAGGGCTTTAAAGGTCATAACCAACACTTTGAATTGTGACCGGAAATTGATCGGCAGCCAATGCAGACTGCGGAGTGATGGTGAAACATGGGCATACCTAGGTAAGCCCATGACTGCTCTCGCAGCTGCGTTCTGCACGATCTGAAGTTTCCAAACACTTTTCAAAGGTAGCCCCATGTAGAGAGCATTACAGTAGTCGAACCTCGAGGTGATGAGGGCATGAGTGACTGTGAGCAATGAGTCCCAGTCCAGATAGGGCCGCAACTGGTGCACCAGGCGAACCTGGGCAAACGCCCCCCTCCCCACAGCTGAGAGATGGTTTTCTAATGTGAGCTGTGGATCGAGGAGGACGCCCAAGTTGCGAACCCTCTCTGAGGGGGTCAATAATTCCCCCCCCAGGGTAATGGATGGACAGATGGGATTGTCCTTGGGAGGCAAAACCCACAGCCACTCCGTCTTATCCGGGTTGAGTTTGAGTCTGTTGACACCCATCCAGGTCCCAACAGCCTCCAGGCACCGGCACATCACTTCCACCGCTTCGTTGACTGGGCATGGGGTGGAGATGTAAAGCTGGGTATCATCAGCATATTGATGATACCTCACCCCATGTCCTTGGATGATCTCACCCAGCGGTTTCATGTAGATGTTAAATAGCAGGGGGGAGAGGACCGACCCCTGAGGCACCCCACAAGGGAGAGACCTCGGAGCCGACCTCTGACCCCCCACTAACACCGACTGCAACTGGCCAGAGAGGTAGGAGGAGAACCACTGGAGAACAGTGCCTCCCACTCCCAACCCCCCCAGCCGGTGCAGAAGGATACCATGGCCGATGGTATCGAAAGCCGCTGAGAGGTCGAGGAGCACCAGGACAGAGGATAAACCCCTGTCCCGGGCCCGCCAGAGATCATCCATCAACGCGACCAAAGCAGTTTCCGTGCTGTAACCGGGCCTGAAACCCGACTGCTGGGGACCTAGATAATCGGCTTCTTCCAAGGACCACTGGAGCGCCACCACCTTCTCAACAACCTTCCCCATAAAGGGAAGGTTGGAGACTGGACGATAGTTATTAAGTACGGCTGGGTCCAGGGAAGGCTTCTTGAGGAGGGGGCGCACGAGCGCTTCTTTATAGAGTGTTGGAAAAACTCCCCTCCCCAAGGAAGCGTTCGTAATCTCCTGGGCCCAGCTCCGTGTCACCTCCCTGCTGGCCGAAACCAACCAGGAGGGACACGGATCGAGTAAACAGGTGGCGGAACTCACAGCTCCAATGGCCTTGTCCACTTCATCAGGTGTCACCAGATCAAACTCTTCCCAGACAGGTGGACAAGTACGTGCCCCAGTCACCTCGACTGACTCTGTTTTACAATTGGAGTCGAGGTCGGCCCGGATCTGAGCGACTTTATCAGTGAAAAACGTGTTAAAGTCCTCGGCACTACTCTGCAAGGGCTCCCCAACTCCCCCCTGGTTAAGAAGGGAGCGGGTCACCCTAAACAGAGCGGCCGGGCGGGATTCCGCTGATCCAATCAAGGCGGCATGGTACGCGCATCTTGCCGCCTTGAGCACCACTTTGTAGGTCTTAATAAAAGCTCTTACAAGTGTTCGATCAGATTCAGACCTACTCTTCCTCCATCGCTTCTCTAGACATCTCTTTTGGCGTTTCAACTCCCGGAGCTCCTCGTTGAACCATGGGGCTCTACGGGGTCTAGCGCCACGGAGAGGTCGCAAAGGCGCAATCTGGTCAAGAGCCTCCGCAGCAGCCCTGTTCCAGGCCTCTGCAAGAGACTCCGCCGAACTGTGGATGAGTGTCTCTGGAATAACCCCAAGCGCCGTCTGAAAGCCCTCTGGGTCCATCAGGCGTCTGGGGCGGAACATCTTCATTGGTTCCACCTCCCTGCGGGGAAGGATTGGAGCCAGGAAGTCAAGCCATAGTAGAAAATGGTCTGACCATGACAAAGGCAATGCGTCTAAGCCCCTTAGTCTCAGACCATTTCTCAATTGCTCAGAAAGGAATACCATGTCAGGTGTGTGCCCTCCCTCGTGAGTCGGACCCTGTACTACTTGAGTCAGGTCCATGGCTGTCATGGTGGCCATGAACTCCTGTGCCAACCCAGAGGTTTCACTGAGTGACGGCAGGTTGAAGTCCCCCAGGACAATGAGTCCGGGGAACTCCACCGCCAACCCGGCTACCTCCTCGAGTAGCACAGGCAGGGCTTTTGACACGCAGCTGGGAGGCAGGTACGTGAGAAATAAGCCCACCTGAACCCCTAAGTCCAACTTCAACAAGAGAGACTCGCAACCCGCAATTTCCGGAGCAATGAGTCCACGCAGGCAAAGGCTCTCCCTGGCTATAATAGCCACTCCTCCCCCCCCTTCCCTGGGGTCGAGGTTGATGCCATATCTGAAACCTGGCTGGGCAGATTTCAGAGAGAGGAACACCTCCCTCTGGGCCCAGCCAGGTTTCAGTAATACATGCCAGGTCGGCCTCCTCATCCAGGATCAGATCCCGGATGAGGAGAGCTTTATTTACCACCGACCTGGCATTAAGCAGCAGCAACCTGAGCCCAGGGCCAGAGTTACACTCATCACCAGTGCCCAAGATTGGGCTCACAGAGCCAGAACAAGGGACCGTTATTAAGCAACGATCCCTCGTTCCCCTGGAACGGCTAACTCTGTGGCCCCCGCCATATCTGCCTCTCCCCAGCAACACAGGGATATTCCGACCCTCTGCCACCCCAGAGATCGGTGCCCCTTCCTCTCCTGTCTCCCGAGCGTCAGGTGGGCCAAATCTATCATTCACACTACTATCAATCAACTCATCCATACCATAACCCCACCCACCCCCACCAACCCAATCATACCAATCATTCCATTCATACCCACAAGTATATTTACCCCAGTCATCCATTACTTAGAACCCCAATTATATTAAAAAGCAATTAAATTAGTAGCAGTATAAAAATATCAATTAATAGCGATATTAATATTAAAAACACCAACACCGTTTTGGCATTCTGTCCTTTCTACATTATGTTTGCTAGCAAAATTACAAGCTCAGAGTTGCATGTCCTTAGGGTAAGGCTATAAAGTACTGTAACCTTTAACTAAGCTGTCCCAGTGGTGGAGAAACAATGGGGGCCTCCAGCAAGCCGAACAAAGCACACTCTAAGAAAACCCGTCCATCATCATTAAACTTAAAGGGGAGTTGGTCAGCATATAAATGATAGACAGATAGACAGGCATAGATGAGAGAGAGAGAGAGAGAGAGAGGATAGTGGTAGAGATAGATAAGATATAGACAGACAGACAGATAGATGAATTGATGGATGGCTAGATAAGATAGACAGACAGACAGATAGATGATAGAGAGACAGACAGATGATGAGTCGGGGTGGTGCAGCAGGTGGAGTGCTGTACTGCAAGCCACTGAAGCTGACTGTAGATCAGAAGGTCAGCGGTTCAGATCTCATCACCAGCTCAAGGTTGACTCAGCCTTCCATCCTTCCGAGGTGGGTAAAATGAGGACCCGGATTGTGGGGGCAATAGGCTGGCTCTGTTAAAAAGTGCTATTGCTAACATGTTGTAAGCCACCCTGAGTCTAAGGAGAAGGGCGGCATAAAAATCAATCAATCAATCAATCAATCAATCAATCAATCAATCAATCAAATAAATAAATAAATAAATAAATAAATAAATAAATAAATAAATAAATAAATAAATAATAGATGGATGGTGGAGGGATGGACAGACGGATATGTGAAGGTCTTGGCATATTTGGGTTTTGAAATATATGTGTGTGTGTGTGTGTGTGTGTGTGTGTGTGTGTGTGGTGGAGGGAGGGAGGGAGGGAGGGAGGGAGGTCTTGGAAGCAACTTCAAGCTGTACCACAAAGACTCCAGGAGAAACCTACTTATTATGGCCAATCAAATATGATGGAGTACTTATTAATTGAAATGCTCTCTGTGTTTATCATTTTGTAAAACAATAAATGCAACACATGAAATAGCAGTGGCAGCATAGATTGCTAAACTTTTCTGTTTCTTCCTCTCTCCCTGAAAGTGACTTTGCATAGCTCTGATTCCAGAGATAGAATACAGTGAGAAATGGCAAAAGCAAAAAAAAAAAAGTTTCCATGTAAGTGTATCCAAGTGTGATAAAACCATACACATATTTTATGTTATTCTCATTTAAGTAGAAAGGAAAGTCCAACCTAATGATGTAAAGGGTTTTCCAAAGTCAACAAAGCAGCTTCAATAGATGAGACCACAGGTCCATTTAATCTAGTGAATTACTTCCAACAATAACCAGACAGATACTCCAGAGAAACTAGCATGGCTAGACATGAAAATAACTAATTGATATTCAAAAGGGCAACAGGGAAATTTCTATTTTGCAGTCCTAGCTAATAACTAGCACTGCATAATAGGACTGAATCATCCTATTTCATATATTTTTTTGATTCTGCACAGATCTTAAAAATATTTTGAAGTACATTTTGTTTAAAAACTTCTTCTGCCATCCATTCCAGCAAAGATGCCAAGACCACCTCCTTCATTCTCAAAAATAAGCTGCATATTTTTTTTTGTTACAGAAGAGAACAGAAGTCTAATTCACAAACCCACACTTGTACACATAGGACACATTCCTTCAGTAATATGCTTTTTTTGTCTGGTTTCATATCGGTGGCTGAACCTACATTTATTAAGGTATAATGCAGACTAAACAATGGATATTACAAAAAGCAGAAGAACTGGTTAGATGTATAACTGCAAAACAAGAAAATTTGAGATCTGGCGCAATCACTGAAATGGCAGGGGATCGAAAAAGCACTTAATTGTGAAATTGTAAAATGGGTAACACTCATATAAATGGCATCTTAAACTATAGAGAGGCTTTCAGATTTTTAAAACACAATTTAAAAGGAGAGATAAGTGGAAGTTTTAACATCTATTCTCTAGTGCAGTGATCACCAGAAAAATTTGCAGAAAAATTATTTGCATTTTTGATATTGCAATACAGTAAATACTATTTATCTTTTTTTTTAAATCATATTAGTGGTCTGCAGGATTTAAAATTATGAATTTAGTGGTCCCTGAGGTCCAAAAGTTTGGGGACCCCTGCTCTAATGATATGGGAACCATTAGCCTTTTGTTCTCCCCCCCCCCCCAAAAAAGGTCAGGCATTAAAGTAAAAAAATAAATTTATAAAAGCAAATCATTGAAAACGTGAGGATTATAAATGGCTGTTGATCTCACATAGCTCGCTTTCCTCCTCCTCGTGATAATTTCATAATAAGTATCACGTCTAGAAGCAGCTGACGACAAGACTGAAGTTCAAACATCATTCAGCCCTAAAAACTCATTGCATGAGCTTGAGCCAGTCACTCTCTCTAAGGGAGAGGAAGATACTGTATATTCTTTGAAGGAAATGCAAAGTATAATTAACACCAGGGGCAAAATCCAGCAGGTTCTGGAGAACGGGTAACGGAAATTTTGAGTAGTTTAGAGAACTGGCAAATACCACCTCTGGTTGGCCCCAGAGAGGGGAGGGAATAGAGATTTTGCATTATCCTTCCCCTGCCATGCCCACCAAGCCACGCCCACCAAGCCACGCCCACAGAACCAGTAGTAAAATAAATGGATTTCACCACTAAGCAACACCATTGAGTCCCTCACCTGTATCCTGTCTTTAAAAATAAACATTTCTCCAAGGTGGTTTTTGCAAAACAGAACAGTAATAAAAATGTATTAAAAAATAAGTACAGTGATCCCTCAATTATCGCGAGGGTTCCGTTCCAAGACCCCTCGCGATAATCGATTTTTCGCGATGTAGGGTTGCGGAAGTAAAAACACCATCTGCGCATGCACGCCCTTTTTTCCATGGCCGCGCATGCGCAGATGGTGCTGCAGCAGCGAGGAGCCGAAGATCGGGGTTTCCCCTTTGCGTGGGCGGCGGGGAAGACCCAGGGAAGGTTTCTTCGGCCGCCCAGCAGTTGATCTGCTCGGCAGCGCAGCAGCAGCAAGGAGCCGAAGATGGGTCTTCCCCGCCGCCCAAGCAAAGGGGAAACCCCGATCTTCAGCTCCTCGCCGCGCTGCCGAGCAGATCAGCTGCTGGGCGGCCGAAGAAACCTTCCCTGGGTCTTCCCCGCCGCCCACGCAAAGGGGAAACCCCGATCTTCGGCTCCTCGCTGATGCCCGCCCGCCGCTCGCCCGCTGCTCGAGAGCAAGAGGGGGAGAGATAGAGAAAGAGAGAGAAGGAAAGAAAGAGATGAGAGAGGGAGGAAGAGAGTGTGAGAGAGGAAGAAGCAAGATAGAGAAAGAGAGAGAAAGAAAGATGAGAAAGGAAGGAAGAGAGTGATGTCATCGGGTGGGGAAAATCGCGATATAGCGTTTCGCGAAGATCGAGATCGCGAAAATCGAGGGATCACTGTACTGTCAAATAGCATATGAGGAATAGTAAAATCAATCATAATAATCCTTACAGGAAGAAGAGTTTCCACAGTATCAAACATGAGAGCATAAAAAGCAAGGTGGAATCCCAAAATAAAAGTGCCCTCGAAGAGATTTAAGTTTTCCTGATTAGTTTTCCTCCATTGGATCAAACTGCAAAGAAAAGCTAATGTTGTTTTTAATAATAAATATTGACGGTGTTTCTTGTTTTTAGACTGACATTAAACATATCACTAAATTTTACAGGAAGCACAGTATTTGATGAGTTATCTGTATGTTCTGTCTCATGTATGAGCAGCAAGGAAGGTTTAAAACCATGATTACTTTTTAACAGGCCACAATGGCTTGGTTCACACATAATATTGTACTAAATCATAATTGGGGGGTGGGGGAGAGAATCCATACATTTCAGTAAATCAACAATAGACATCATTGGCTTAATGTAGTGATGAACCAAGCCAGGGTGTGATGTAATTAAGTAATTTGTTTAAGGAATAATAAAGAAGAAGGGACATAAAATGTCACTAAACTCTAAGATTATTGTGAATTTCCCATGACCATTGGAAGCTAATGCTGAATTACCAGATGTTGTTTCACATCTGCTTGAAGAGCAGGCTGAGTCTCATGTCACTCAGAAAACTGTTACTGGACACTTATGTGCACCATGCATTAGACATGTGGTTTCTTGAGAATAGGAAACTTTAATTTGCAAGCAGTGAACTTTGTAGCAGATACAACTAGATTCTGCACTAGTTTCTAGCCCTGAACAATCTTGGTATCCCCATTGATACCATGATCCTAAGCTTCTTCCCAGCTTAGGATCTTAGGATGATGGCTAAGTCAAAAATTCTTCATAGCAGAAAGAGTGTGTTGGCTTCCCTCCATAATGCACAGTGGCGCAAGAAGTGTATTTATTTTACTATATTAACAAGGGGGCAGGGGGAATTGCATGAAACTGAGGAAGTGTCAGACTTCCCAATATCGACTGTATGTAACATTTCAGTGTTAAATTGAATAAAAGACATAATAACTTTTAAAAACTCAACATGAAATAAAGGCAGAAAAAATGGATAAGGCCAGAAAGGGAAGGTTAGCCCTTGCATCTTTACCAGCACTGTTGACTTGCAATGAAACAAATCATAACCATTTCCATGTTGTCTTTGTAGAAATCAGAGGTTTCCAAATTTTAAGGCTCATAAACTTCTGCTCCCAGAATTCTTCAGCCAACACTTCTTAAAGTTGCCAAGATTAGGAGACTCCTGGTCTAAACAGTAAAAACAGCCCCAAAACTCTCTTCCTTTTCAATTACTAAATATGTACCTTCACTTTAAAGGAAAAGAATATTTAAATTTACAGTATTTAATGAGAGAACCCTTACAGGACAGTATCGAATGTGTAGCTTGATCTGCCTAGTGACCAGTCATCTGAGCTTAGCAAGAGCTTAGCAAGTTTGAACTCATGCTGGGGAGATATATGGCTAGCGTAAGAATAGCCAACTATTCATTCACTCACTGTAAGTGCCCCTCCCACATCCCAGGAATACTAATGCCTCTCAGTAGAAGAGATCATACCATTTAGAAAAATCTTTGGGAATCAGTGTTATTCCTATGTATTCACAGTATTATTCCTACGTATTCTATAAAGCTTATGTGCCTGGGGCCACAAAGTGTGAAATAAATCATACATGCAGCGGTGCCCATTCCAGTTTTCCTTCCACTCCTTTAAAATTTGAGGGAAAGGGGAGTGAGGTTTGTACAGATACATTTTCATTCCTCAGTGAGGCCAAAAGCCAAAGTGACAGGCTATCAGGCATAATAAAAAGGCATGCTTTTGCATTAATTCTGGAGCTGTCTGTCAGATAAGCAATGCCTGCATGAGATTGCTGTCCCAAGGCCCTCTTGAAGAGAAGCAAAGAGTGGAATAGCGAAAAGCCACTTTCCAAATCAACCAAAGCATTGTGAAATTTTGCAGGAGTTCAAATTCCAAACCTGTAGGGACAGAGCTGGGTGGATTCAGAAGGGCCAAGTATCCTGTAATTGGTACAAATTAAACAGATTAAACAATAGCATCTTCTGTTCGAATGGTAGTCCTTCTAACTGTAGCACAGTGCTTCCCAATTATTTTCTGTTACGACCCCCTCCCAAGGAAGTAGTAAACATTTTGACCCCCTCCCAACTCTCCAATCTGGGCCCCAATGGAATTTTAGTGTTAATATTTATTATTTTACTTATTATAAGCTGCAAGCAAACTATTGGCTGGGGAAGGCTGCTCTACCCACTTACCTGGGAGTAAGTCACGTCGAACTCAGTGGAGCCTGTTTTTGGTTAGGCAGGCATAGACTACCGTGGTTAGGACCCTCTTTTGACATGGGGCCAGGCCAGCTTAATCAAGCCAGTGTTTCGGGGTTGCTGGCCTGAACCATAAGCGCCGCCTCTGCCAGGCACTCCCAGCGAATGGTGTGGAAGGAGGCTTTAGGGTTCTACTCAAAGCTTTTTCCCAGCTGCAGATGTTCCACCTTGTCCATCAGCAGGTTCACCACACCATTCGTGGCTACCGCAGTGCCCGCTGAGAACAACAAGAATCCACCCAGCTGCCCCGCCCCATCTGGCTACCTTCTCTTCCGGGTTCGGAGCAACGTGCAACTCAGAAAACATTCCCTGTCTGGGGGAATCGATCAAGAGGGACCACACATGTTCCCCGGTGTCACACATGCTCCCCCAGCATTGCTCCATGCCCCCCCAGGGAGGGGGTAACACAAATATGGACACAAATCAACAGCATACAAAAAAATAAAATAAAATAAAATAAAATAAAATAAAATAAAATAAAATAAAATAAAATAAAATAAAATAAAATAAAATAAAATAAAATAAAATAAAATAAAATAAAAAATAAAAAATAAAAAATAAAAAATAAAAAATAAAAAATAAAAAATAAAATAAAATAAATTTTTGAACCAGTCCTACCTAACAATTGTGTGAAACTAACCACAAACATTTATATACCAAGAAGGGTTTTGCTTTTTTTAAAAAAGGAAGGTGAAACATAACAACAAAATATTCAGGACTCTTTTCAGCAGGACAACTGCTGAAAAGGAACTTCCATTAAAAGGTCATTCTTCTCTGGAGAACTTCAAGCTTGCCGTCCCCAATATGTAACAGGACCCTATGAAGCAACTGCACTTTTGAAATCCATTGACGGCCTCCTTTCCCCCTACAGAGTGGCCCCCATGAATCAAAACTTCGAGAATTTACACACCCACATGCTCACCCTCCCTCCCGTCCACCATGCAGAACTGGAAGCCTCCGTCCTGATTCCATTCAGCGTTGCCAGGCTCTGTGGAAAGATCTGAAGTAAAAAATGCCACAGCGATGCTGTAGAACACACAGAGGCCCTTAAATAACTTCGGCGTCTGGACAAGCTGTATTGAAAGTGAATATTCCATTCCTGAACCTTTGCCTGTTTCCACAACAATCCCATGCAGATTTCCCCCCATCCCCCCCTTCACCAGTTCCATGCACACTTCAACATGTATGGAAATATTGACCCAGTGCCAGTCACAAAGCAGTGGTGAGAGTGGTCGCCCTGAGGAAGACAAGCTCTCCCCAGCCAGACCTCGGGTGAGTGATTTCTAGCTACACACCACGGATGAGCGTCACATAGAGCCAATGGATACCTCAATGAGCTCACTAGACACACTGTCATAGAGGAAAGGAAAGGACGGGGGGAGGAGAGGAGAAAACACAATGATAGAAACAAAAATTTTGGAATGCATAAGGCTGTTTTAGAGTCCAGATTGATTGGCACATTGATTTGATAAACATAAATATGGGAATTGATTGATTGATTGATTGGTTGGTTGATTTGTTTATTTATTGATTTGATTTGATTTGATTTGATTTGATTTGATTTCATTTCATTTCATTTGAATGCCGCCCCTCTCCATAGACTCGGGGCGGCTCACAACAGCAATAAAACAATTCATGACAAATCTAATAATTTAAAAACATTTTAAAAAACCCGTTATTAAGCAGACATACACACAAACATACCATACATAAATTGTATAGGCCCGGGGGAGATATCTCAATTCCCCCATGCCTGGCGGCAAAGGTGGGTTTTAAGGAGTTTACAAAAGGCAAGGAGGGTGGGGGCAGTTCTAATCTCCGGGGGAGCTGGTTCCAGAGAGTCCGGGCCGCCACAGAGAAGGGTCTTCCCCTGGGACCTGCCAAATTGTTTTATTCATGGTAGTCTACCATGGTTTTGGGAGTTTTTAGCTTATAAATTTAAATTAATTGGATTTAGGACGTTATATATTATTCCATTATATATTGTAAGCCACCCCAAGTCCTCAGAGAGGGGGGGGCATAAACATCCAATCAATCAATCAATCAATCAATAATAAATAAATAAATAAATGCTTTAAAATTATATTGGAGGTTTTTTTTAAAAAAAGTCTTTTTAATCATATTAATTGGGGTTATTAGATGTATTGATATGCTGTGAGCCGCCCCGAGTCCTCGGAGAGGGGCGGCATACAAATCCAATTAATTAATTAATTAATTAATTAATTTAATAATAATAATAATAATAATAATAATAATAAAAATTAATTAAAATAATTCCATTATTCTGAAGAGGCATGCCTTCTAATTCATGGTTGTTATTGTTGTTTTTAACAAGTTATGGAAGATTGTGAATAGGCAAAGCTGCCATTTTGTGAATGCACCCATTGTATGCTTTACAACTGTACTTACATGGGAGGGGGGATGGAAAGGGGGGGGAGCTTATTTGTGGTGTGAAGTCATCTGTGAAAAAGCAGAAGACAAAATTTCTCACACCTTACTTTCTGCATAATGATGTGGTAAATAAAGGAATGGTGCCATATTGGGAAGGACTCTAAATTAGCCATATTCTTCCACTCCCGCAGTATGGAAAAAAGCTGCACCTCCCCAATCTCAAGTTCATGCCAGAGCGAGGGAGCCCAGTTGCCATGCTAGGAGAGTCCAGGGAGAAAAGACGGAAAAGCAGCAACAGAACAAACCAGAAAAGGAGAAGGATCGCTGTCGGTGAAGAGGAGGATGGGGGCTTTTCATGCTGTTCCGGAGGTCCCGGAGTTTGGCGTTGTATTCTGACAAGGTGAGATGAAGGTAGGGCAGATAGGAGTAGAGAAGCAGAAGGTCAACCAAAGAAGAAATAAAATCCATCATGGAGAGTGGGCAGGACAAAGAGGACACACAGAGAGAGAACAAGAACAACAACAAAGGAGGTGGGGGAGGGGAAGGAAAAAGAACATAAGAGAAAATATTAGTTGAAATCTTACCCCAAGACTTTAAGATATTGTCATGTGGCTTGAGAGTACGTCATAATCTGTTTTAGGACCAAATTATTTACCGTCTTTTGCCTCACATATCCCAGCCACCGATTAAGTCGTACTGAGTCGGCCTTCTCCGGGTCCTCTCAGCCAAGCAATGTTGGCTGGTGGGACCACGGGGAACATCCTTCTCTGTTGTGGCTCCGGTCCTCTGGAACCAACTTTACCCAGAGATTCATACCTCCTCCATTCTCCTCGCATTCCAAACGGTGTTGAAAACACACTTATGCGGGAAGGCCTGGGGCCGTTGAGTGATAATTTCCGCTCTGGCCAGTATTATGAATGAGTTATGACTGTATGCCGTTTATACTGGATTTAATTTTTTTATTCTATTTATTCTATTTATAGTATTTTAATTTTGTAACTATTTTATTGCTGTAAGCCACCCTTAGTCCACTAGGAGAAGGGTGGCCTATAAATTCAGTTAAGTTAAGTGTAGTGTAGTGTAGTGTAGTGTAATTTAATTTAATTTAATTTAATTTAATTTAATTTAATTTAATTTAATAATTTAATTTAATAATTTAATTTAATTTAATTTAATTTAAATTTACATGACCTGAAGAGAGCTCTTCAATTATTAATTCTTTCCCTGTTCCTGAGGGTAACCTCAGGAATGAAAATTTGGAGGTACTGTAATCACAAATACCATTCAGACTGTTAACTTCCTCTGGACTCAAAGCATATTCAAGACAGTCTTTATCAGCCTGCGATATGGATTCAATCAGAAAATGAAGGAAGACACATGAGTCCTTGGAGAGGGGCGGCATACAAATCTGCAGAGAGGGGCAGCATACAAATCTAATAAATTATTATTATTATTATTATTATTATTATTATTATTATTAATAAATAAATAAATTCTAAAGGTCCAGTCATGTCCACTCAGGGATGCTGCTCATCTCTTGTTTCTTAGCCAAGGAAGCCAGCATTGTTCAAAGACATTTTCATGGTTATGGAGCCGGCATGACTATATACCAAGGCGCATGGAACACTATTATCTTCCCATCAAACTGGTACCTCCTTATCTGCTCACTTTTGAACTGCTTGGTTAGAAAGAGCTGGGGCAAGTAACGGGAACTCACCCCATTGCGCAGCACTTGGAACTTGAACCCGGGCTGTCAGATTTTCCAGCTGACAAAATCAGCATCCTTAACTACTGCACAGGATCTGGTCTGTTGTGACTTCTTAAACTGTATTCCTCTCAAATATAAACCAAGTGCCAAACTCGCGACGTCACATTGTCACCACGTGATGTATTGAGACTTCCCCCCTCTTTGCTAAACCACGGGTGGGTGTAGCCAGTGCATGATGCATCCGGCCCGCAGGCTGCAAGTTTGACATCCCTGGTCCAGAATGAGCCCAGAGGAAGAAATAAACGAAATTAAAGACAGAGCAGCAGATTATCTCAGGGACCGCCTTCTGCTGCACGAATCCCAGCGACCAATTAGGTCCCACAGAGTTGGCCTTCTCCGTGTCCTGTCAAGTAAACAATGTCGTTTGGCAGGACCCAGGGGAAGAGCCTTCTCTGTGGTGGCCCCAGCCCTCTGGAACCAACTCCCCCCAAAAATTAGAATTGCCCCCACCCTCCTCACCTTTTGTAAGGTTCTTAAAACCCACCTTTGCCGTCAGGCACGGGGGAATTGAGATATTCTTTCCCCCTAGGCCTTTACAATTTATGCATGGTATGTTTGTATGTATGTTTGGTTTTCTAATAAAGGTTTTTTTAGTTGTTTTTGTATTGGATTGTTACATGCTGTTTTTTATCACTGTAGTCTACGGAGAGGGGCGGCATACAAATCCAATCAATCAATCAATCAATCAATAATAGGAGTGAAAGGCCCTGTGCCTATCTCATCTAAAGAGCTGGCAGTATCACAGGGTAGGGACAAAATGTAAAAGCCGCTATGATGTAAATGTGGCTCCATAGCTACTCATACTATGAGAAAGGGAGTAGGTGTAATACAGAGATACCTGTACCTCATTCAGCAAATGTAGCTGCAATTCCTGCTGACCAAAGGATCAGCCTGTCTCACCTTCCTGTTCTGAATTTTTTCCTCTCCATCACTAGCACTTAACATTTCAATTGTTCTGTTAAAATATTTTGTCATTGCAGCAATGCGCTTGGGTTTTTTAAATACTCAACTAAGTATCCATTTGTTACTGAATAATTTAAGCCAGTGGTTCTCAACCTGGGGGTTGGGAATCTTTTGGGAGTCAAATGACCATTTCACAGGGGTCGCCTAAGACCATGGGAAAAGACAAATTTCCCATGGTGTTACCAACTAAGCTTCTATTCTGGTGCCTTAGAACGTATTTTTACAACCTGACCAATCAGGTGTTTACAGTGGGAGTGTCCCTCTGACCTTCCTGCCAATCAGCTTAAAGCTCTGTTGGGAGAATTGGTGCTAGACTTACAAGTGGGGATCACCACAACATGAGGAACTCTATTAAAGGGTCACGGCATTAGAAAGGTTGAGAACCACTGGTTTAAGCAGAATGCATCTACAGGTAGTTCTCAACTTACAACGGTTCATTTAGTGACTGTTCAAAGTTAAGATAGCACTGAAAAAAGTGAATTATGACCATTTTCGCACTTACGATCATGGCAGCATCCCCATGGGTCATGTGCTCAAAATTCAGATGCTTGGCAAGTGATTCACATTTACAGCCGTTGTAGTGTCCCGGGGTCACGCGATCACCTTTTGTGACTTTTTGACATGCAAAGTCAATGGGGAATCCAGATTCACTTAACAACCATGGTACTGATTTAATAAAGGAAATTATTCACTTAACAACAGTGGAAAGAAAAGTCATAAAATAGGGCAAACTCACTTAGCAAATGTTTGACTTATCAACATAAATTTTGGGCTCAATAGTAGTCGTAACTTGGGGACTACCTGTATTTCACAAGCTTGATATAATCCTCGTGTACTGTCTTTATCAAGTACTTTTTGCATGACTGTCAGTTCTGACAATGTATGTTATGTAGCTAACAGTGAATATGGAAAAAAATATTAATGTGGCAGCTTCATTATAATACTATTATCATTCCATATTTTTGAAGAAAAGTCTAGACTCATAATTGGGAAGTACAGGGGGGGAAATCAGTAGGACTAACTGAGATTGTCTTCATACACGTAGCTCTTCACCAGAACCACAATGGAGAGCTCAGAATTTTGATTGCAAATCATTGCAATCGTAAGCCAAGGCACCATGTGACCTGAACTTTTTACAATGGTCCTCAAGTAAACAATCATGGTCATTAAGCAAATCACATAGTGTTTAAGCAAACCATGTCATCCTTAAGCAAACACAGCATACCCAATAGGCAAGGGAACTATACTGGAAATTGGTTTTTAAAAAAGTCACAAATTGTGGCCATGTTATGGAATGCTGCTCCTGGTCATAAATGCAAGCCAGTTGCTAAATACTTGAAATGAGATCACGTGACTGCAAAGGTGTATATACAGCAGTGATAACTTCCAGGACAAGTTATTTTTAAAAATGTAAGTCTGTTTATAAATTCAAATGGTCTTCAATCAACTGGCCTAAGTCAATTAATATATCAAGCATTAAAAAGTTAATATTAAAAGTATTTCCCTCTACCTCTGATTCATATTTCCATCCAGGCTGTAATCCTACAGCTGAAAGTTAACTTTTGATGGAACTTACTGCAGGACAGACCTATCTGTTGTTTGGCGATGATAAATGTGATATTTTGCTATTAATATGATTTATTTTAAAACATATGTAATCTCCTTCACCCAGATAGCAAGTTTGGACTAAAGGTAGGTTTTAATGAATCCTAACAGGGTGTCCAGGGGGGAAGCATTTTGAAATTCCCTGATATTTCCCTGACATTTCCCTGAAACTTGCGATCTAGTTAAGGCGTGGTCACAGATGATGTCATACCAAACGGCTAAGCCATGGAGAAATATTGGCAGCTGAGAAAGCAAGTTGTTGCCACAGTTATGCTCATGTTTGCTTGACTCTGCCAGGCAGTGAGATCCGTTTTTTTGTTTTACATGATTTTTTCCTGACTTTTAAAAATGTTATTAGTTTGTTTTTCCCCCCTGATTTATTACATTTTTTTCACGAATTCCCTGATAATTCCATGATTTCCTGAACTGCTGATTTCCCTGATAATTCCATGATTTCCCTGTTTTCCAGGTTTGCTGGACACCCTGCCTAAGTATCAAGGAATTTGGAAATTTCTTCCATATCTAGTTTCACCCCACCCCACTGCAAAAGGCTCTCATAGGATAGGCAAGTATATAATGCAAACTAAACTGTATAAATAGCTCCATTGATTCAGAGGAAGTTAAATATAGCCCCAACTATCCCAGTCCTTTGGGGTGGGAATCACAATTACTTTGCTTCCCTCTCACGCTGTGTGGACAGCTTAGTGGGGAATTGGCTCATTCTTGTTTTAGAAACTGAGATGATGTCCTAGAGTAGTAAAAACAACTCCTCTGTAGGGATTCCTCTATAGCTTCCATCTGCCTGAAGCTAAGAAAGAGGTCAAGGAAGCAAGAGCATCTTCTGAAATGGCTGGAATGGCTAAAGCAGTGTTTCTCAAACTCAGCAGCTTTAAGATGGGATGGTTGGGGATTTCTGGGAATTGAAGCCTCACACTTCATAAAGTTACCAAGTTTGAAACTAGAAGGAAATAGAATAACTTTACTGTTGCTTTGAATATACGCTAATCGGTATACCTTAAAATGAAATTTTGTAGCATACAGCTCTCAAAGGGTCATACAGCATTAGACTAAAGCAGGGGTTGGCAAAATTGGCTCTTCTATGAGTTGTGGACTTCAACTCCCACAATTCCTGAGCCAATCATGCTAGCTCAGGAATTTTGGGAGTTGAAGTCCACATGTCATAGAAGAGCCAACGTTGTCAACCGCTGGACTAAAGGATCGAGAGGAGATGACAGAGTTGTTGGATCTAGCAAACTCAACCCAAGCGAATGGTGCTAATTGCTTCAGGACTTCCATTGAGATCCCGAGTCCTCTTGGAACGTGTAGGATTTTCAGTGATGCTCAAAGGGATGCTCAGTTTTTCCTGGGAGCAAATCCTCCCAGAGACATTTTGTTGTAATCATTGCAAGGGAGGGGGGGAGATTTGTTCCCCTGCCCCTGAATAGGAAACTGGAGGTCTCATGACAGCGAGAAGCAGGCAGGAGGGTGATCTGTGAAATTCCACACATACCTCCTTTGGAACAAACAGGCAATTTATAGCAAGTCACTGTAAATAACATGCTGGCCCTTGCTCTTTCAGCTTCTTCTGGACATTTCCTTCTCATGGTTCTCTAGCATCTGCTGGTTGTTTGCTTCCAGGTTTTCATTCCCCACCCCATTTTTTTCATATATTTTCTTGCAATTAAACATAAAAAGTGAACATAAAATTGCATATGTACTTTGTGTGCATTTTTTAAAATACACTTCCATACATCATGTACTTTCTGCCCCCCCCCCCCCCCCCAGTAGTCTGACACATTTAAGTGACTTCATGTATATCTTTCCTAATGGGTACATTTTAGTGTGCTCTTTTACTTAATAAATGCATTTTCACGGTTCCTTTTTTGAGTAACCAAAACTACATCTCCAGTTCAGTAATCCTGTATTTGGTACGTTCGTGCATCTGTTCGCATATATTGGACAAGTTCACACTATTCAGAATAGAACTCATTTCCCTTGTAACTTTCATTAAAATGTAGATTTTCAGCATGTTCTGAAAAGCATTCTTTTGCAAAACACATTCTTCACTGTTCTGGAGACAATGAAGACTCAGTGGATTATGGACTTTACTGCCAACTGCAGGCAAAGAAGCACTATTTACTGCTATGTTTTGTGTGAACACAAACAATTCCTTTTATCTGAGTTCAGCCCATGTAAGAACGCTGAACACCCAAAGTAAACACAGTTAACATATTTCTACCACAGGTTCACTATTTAAATTATGTGCATCTCTACACATTCCAAGATAGCAGAGTGGATCAGCCTTGAACTTTTTCATCTTACTGCTTTCTTTATTCTCAAATGTCTACGGAGAGGGGCAGCTTACAAATCTAATAAATAAATAAATAAATGAATGAATAAATTTTCTCTCTGCTAAGTACTTTAATGCCCATGGCCCAGGAGCAGAAAAAGCAGCTTTGACTGGTACTGATGGCTGGATTAGATCCAGGACATTTCTGAGTGGTTCTACAATTGCATACTTTTTCATCTAATATCTCCGGGACCACCTTCTGCCGCACGAATCCCAGCGACCGGTTAGGTCCCACAGAGTTGGCCTTCTCCGGGTCCCGTCAGCAAAACAATGTCATTTGGCGGGACCCAGGAGAAGAGCCTTCTCTGTGACGGCCCCGACCCTCTGGAACCAGCTCCCCCCAGATATCAGAGTTGCCCCCACCCTCCTTGCCTTTTGCAAGCTCCTTAAAACCCACCTCTGTCGTCAGGCATGGGGGAGTTGAAATTTTCCCTTCCATCTAGGCTTATAGAATTTATACATGGTATGCTTGTATGTATGATTGGTTCTTTAAATTGGGGTTTTTTAGATTATTTTTAATATTAGATTTGTTTACATTGTCTTTTTTATTGTTGTTAGCCGCCCCGAGTATTCAGAGAGGGGCGGCATACAAATCTAATAAATACAAATACAAATACAAATACAAATTACCATATCTGAGACTGCTGAAGCTGACACTGCATACGGAGCTCAATGATCACAATACTTCCTTGCCACTATGTATGTTAAAGAGAATTCCAAATCTTTAATCCCAAAGACAGTTTTGGAAAGTGTATTCTTCTGTCATTTCTGCTTGGGCAAAGCCTGTTTAATATGCAACCTTGTTTGAAATGATGAAGGCAATTACTGAGGAACTATTGTTTCAAAATAACCAATCCATCTCGATTAAAAGGAAAGCTTTGCCTGACTAAATTTTAAAAAACCTTCAAGGTATAACATGCTCAGTTCTTGTTGCATACTGCATGGAATGAAATCTAGGATCTGTTGCATAAATAAAAACTCAAGCTAGTCTTAAGATGGCAAGCTTTTTGTCATCAGGATTTGGATAAGCATGTTTTTTAAGGTGGTCACATATATTTTATTATTTATTATTTATTTATTTATTTATTTATTATTTGGATTTGTATGCCGCCCCTCTCCGAAGACTCGGGGCGGCTCACAACAAGTGAAAAACAATCCAATACAATCCAATTAATTAAAATATTATAAGTTTAAGAAAATCCCCTGTACTAACATACACACATACAGACATACCATATATAACTTCAACGTGCCCAGGGGGAGATGTTTAGTTTCCCCATGCCTGACGGCAAAGGTGGGTTTTGAGGAGTTTACGGAAGGCAGGAAGAGTAGGGGCAGTTCTGATCTCCGGGGGGAGTTGGTTCCAGAGGGCCGGTGCCGCCACAGAGAAGGCTCTCCCCCTGGGGCCCGCCAACCGGCATTGTTTAGTTGACGGGACCCGGAGGAGGCCCACTCTGTGGGACCGAATCGGTCGCTGGGATTCGTGCGGCAGAAGGCGGTCTCGGAGATATTCTGGTCCAGTGCCATGAAGGGCTTTAAAGGTCATAACCAACACTTTGAATTGTGACCGGAAACTGATCGGCAGCCAATGCAGACTGCGGAGTGATGGTGAAACATGGGCATACCTGGGTAAGCCCATGACTGCTCTCGCAGCTGCATTTTGCACGATCTGAAGTTTCCGAACACTTTTCAAAGGTAGCCCCATGTAGAGAGCATTACAGTAGTCGAACCTCGAGGTGATGAGGGCATGAGTGACTGTGAGTAATGAGTCCCGGTCCAGATAGGGCCGCAACTGGTGCACCAGGCGAACCTGGGCAAACGTCCCCCTCGCCACAGCTGAAAGATGTTGTTCTAATGTGAGCTGTGGATCGAGGAGGACGCCCAAGTTGCGGACCCTCTCTGAGGGGGTCAATAATTCCCCCCCCAGGGTGATGGACGGACAGATGGGATTGTCCTTGGGAGGCAGAACCCACAGCCACTCCGTCTTATCCGGGTTGAGCTTGAGTCTGTTGACACCCATCCAGGCCCCAACAGCCTCCAGGCACCGGCACATCACTTCCACCGCTTCGTTGACTGGGCATGGGGTGGAGATGTAAAGCTGGGTATCATCCGCATATTGATGATACCTCACCCCATGTCCTTGGATGATCTCGCCCAGCGGTTTCATGTAGATGTTGAATAGCAGGGGGGAGAGGACCGACCCCTGAG
This sequence comes from Erythrolamprus reginae, assembly GCF_031021105.1. NCBI lineage: Eukaryota > Metazoa > Chordata > Lepidosauria > Squamata > Dipsadidae > Erythrolamprus > Erythrolamprus reginae. The sequence goes on along the minus strand of NC_091950.1, from coordinate 150,594,649 downwards.
GCACCCCACAAGGGAGAAACCTAGGAGTCGACCTCTGGCCCCCCACTAACACCGACTGCGACCGGCCAGAGAGGTAGGAGGAGAACCACTGAAGGACAGTGCCTCCCACTCCCAACCCCTCCAGCCGGTGCAGAAGGATACCATGGTCGATGGTATCGAAAGCCGCTGAGAGGTCAAGGAGCACCAGGACAGAGGATAAACCCCTGTCCCGGGCCCGCCAGAGATCATCCATCAACGCGACCAAAGCGGTTTCCGTGCTGTAACCGGCCCTGAAACCCGACTGCCGGGGACCTAGATAATCGGCTTCTTCCAAGGACCGCTGGAGCTGGAGTGCCACCACCTTCTCGACAACCTTCCCCATAAAGGGAAGGTTGGAGACTGGACGATAGTTGTTAACATGAGAGATGTTTTAAAAGCATATGAAGAACCAATTAGATGGAGTTTTTAAGAGAAGATTAGGCAATAATTTGTCTGAAACAGGTATAGAGTTTCCTTGAGTTTCGTGCAAGGTGAAATCTACTTACCTTCCCTACCCATTTGGAAGCATCACACACAGGGTTGGGCTACTCCCCAGATGGGGGGGGGGCGAAATGCAGTGGGGTAGCGAAAATAGAGCTCCACCCCAGAGCACCCAATTTGCACTGAAAGATGTAGAAAGAAAATGGAGGGCGTCCTGCATAATCCATGCCCGCTGTGTGATAGTAAAAAATTTGGTAGCCCTTCACTGGTCACACACCAGTGAAGTGGTGTGTGACCACTTCTGTATTCAAAATACAGAAAGACCTAGATAGCTGAAGGCTTTGGGCCCAAACTAACAAAATGATGTTCAACGTAGTCCTTCACATAGGTTAAAAAAAAAAACCTACACACATAGAGTCTGGGAGGAACCCTACTTAGCAGTAGTGACTGTGAAAGGGATCTCAAGAGTCTTGGTGGATAATCAACTAAGTATGAGCCAGCAATGTGCAGCAGTGGCTAAAAAAGGCCAACACAATCCTAAGCTGTATCAACAGGGGGATACACTCCAAGACCAGAGAGTTATTAATACCACTGTATAACGCCCTGGTCAGACCACATCTGGAGTACTGCATTCAGTTCTGGTCATCACACTTCAAAAGAGACATAGAAACTCTGGAGAAGGTGCAGAAAAGAGCCACCAAAATGATTAGGGGACTAGAAACCAAGACTTATGAAGATAGATTGCTGGAATTGGGCATGGACAGCCTAGAGAAAAGAAGGGCCAGGGGGGACATGATAGCAGTCTACAGGTACTTGAGGGTTGCCACAGAGAGGAGGGGGTCACACTGTTTTCCAGAGCACCAGAGGGCCAGACGAGGAACAGTGGTTGGAAGATGACCAAGGAGAGATTCAACTTAGAAATAAGGAAGAACTTCCTGACGGTCAGAGCGATCAACCAGAGGAACAGCCTGCCAGCGGAGGTTGTGAACTCTCCAACTTTGGACATTTTCAAGAGGAGATTGGACTGTCATTTGGCTGGGGTGCTGTAGGATTTCCTGCTTAAGCAGGGGGTTGGACTTGATGACCTGCAAGGTCCCTTTCAATGCTAATAAGTAAGTAAGTAAGTAAGTAAGTAAGTAAGTAAGTAAGTAAGTAAGTAAGTAAGTAAGTAAGTAAGTAAACAAACAAACAAACAAACAAATAAATAAATAAACACCACCGTCACACATGCTTTTTCACCCTCTGCGCATGTACAGAAGGCTTTGCACATGCCCAGAGGGTTAAAAAAAAGAAAATTGTGACATCTGGGTGAGTGGGTGGAGTCTCGCATTGCCACTACTACCGGTTCCTCAAACCACCACCAGCAGCTGCTACAGGTACACCCGAACCAGGTCAAATTGGTAGCATTTCACTCCTGGTCCCTTCCAACTGTTGTTCTGTTAGTCTGTTAAAATTATCACTGGAGTGGAAGAACAGCCTGTTGGGATTGCCATTTGTGATGGGGCAGGAGTGGGGAATCTTATAGTCTAAAGCTGTTCAGTTTATAATGATTCTTTTCCACTGATTATAACAGAATCAAATATACTTTCGACTAGGTGTGTTGTCCTTTCTATGCCACAGGCACTCTAGGAAAAAGTGGGATTCCACTGTTTTATTTTTTCAGAGGTCTAGAATTGCAAAGAGGAAGGTCTCCAGCAAAGCCTTTTTCACCAAAAGGGAAACAACCGTGGGAATTTCATGCATTTAAACTCATGCACATTACTTGTTCTTACTGAATACCACTCTCTCGGCTCAGAGGATGCAGAGCGTTGCCCGAGACTTCCAGTCCTCTGAGCTTCGGAAAAAAAGACATGAAAGAAGCACCCGAGGCAATGGAATATTGAGCTTCTGTGGGTGTGGTGGACATTTCCTTCCTAAATCAGCAGCTTGCAGCAAAGACACTAAAAGCTTGTTGCTAGTTCCCTCATTCACTGAATATAAAATCAAATCAATGCCCTGCCTTGTTTGCCACAATCACCCTAGCAGTCACTGGGGGAATTTCTCCCTACGTTCCACCCTACCCAACAATGTTGTATTGTATGTTTTAATGTCAACTGCTAACAATTATACATTAGAAACTCGGGGTTTTCTTGTGTGTTTATAAAGATGTCAGTTTAGGGCAAGTGAGGCATAGATGCATGGTAACAGCCCATGATTTAGCTATGGCTATCAGAAACAAGGCAGAGCACCCAAATTCAGGGAAGTGGTGTGGTGGCTCCCCAAATCAATTTTTCCCCTTTTGGGAGAAGGAAGGAAGGGAATTCTCTACCAATTCTCTACCAAAAAAAAAAAAAAGCTTGGTTTGTGGTGCTCATTGTTGTTACAAAGACACTAAGTGCCAATTACAGATCAACAGCATATATTAATGCTATTTAGGCTACAAGGATTCATGCTATTCCTAGATTGAGGTAGTGGTGATGGGGGATCATCTAGTCCTCAAATGGGTCAATCAATCAATCAGAATAGAGTTGGAAGAGATTTTAAAGGTCTTCTAGTCCAACCCCCTGCTCAAACAGGAGACCCTATACTATTTCAGACAGGTGGCTGTCCAGTCTCTTCTTAGAAATCCCAGTGATGAGGCACCCACATCTTCTGATGGCAAGCTGTTCCACTGGTTAATTGTCCTCACCATTAAGAAGTTCCTCCTTAATTCCACATTGTTTCTCTCTTTGATTAGGTTCTATCCATTGTTTCTTGTTCCACCCTCTGGTGCTTTGGAAAATAAATGGACCCCCTTTTCTTTGTAGCAACCTCTCAGATACTGGAAAACTGCTATCATGTTCACCCAGTCCTTCCTTTCTCTAGACTAGCCAAACCCAAATTCTACAACCACTCTGTTAGACTATTCATGAACTGGGAAAGCCATGTTAACAAGGTTAGCCAATGAATAGGCATAGTAACTAAATCAGCCAACGGGAGCTAATCACCTCTGAGTCTGTGCAGAGATTTGAAACTGGAATTTAAGCTTAAGGCTGGGCGTGGCTCCAGTCCCCACTCTGCTCTCTATCCACTCTACTCTCGATGCTTGTCTGCTCTGCTGAAATGAAACTAACTCTCCTGCTTGTGTTTACGTGTAAGTGATTGGATTGTTGAATTGAAGAAGAATTCTACTTTTGGTATTGTAAATATATACAATACTGTTGAAGAGCTGAAGGGATTGGATACTGTAGCCTAGAGGATAATTCTCTGCCTTACAAGACAAAGGGTGCAGGTTCAAGTCCCAGTGGGTATGGCTAGCTGATGAGGCCAAAATAAGGCCAAAATAGATCTATCCTAGTCTCCCTTAATTTTCAAATTCAGCAAAAAAAACATGTGACACACACATATATATATATATATATATATATATATATATATATATATATATGATTATGTTTATAAATAAGTTATTGAATCCAGCTAAATCAGTCATCTGTGTGTGCTTCTGGTTTTGATTTTGCAACAATCGTTAATACGTTCTTCATATGTTTTAATCTCCAAGACTTTAATCATCTTAGTTTTTCTTCTCTGCACTTTTTTCAAAGTCTCAATAACTTTTTTGTAACTGGATGCAGTATTCCAGGTCTGGCCTTACTAAGGATTTATAAAGCAGTAGTAATGTCTGTTCCTCCAGCATAGCCGGCAATGGAGGCAGAATTATCTGAGCTACATTACAAACTATGCTGGTCCTATCAAAAACTTGGCACTGGCATATGACGCACTTGCTAAAAATGCTAGCCATTCCTGGCCCAAGGCAATAACCTATGTGAAATAGCTGAGATCTGTTCACACTTCCCCCATACTGATTCATGCATTGCTATGCATAATCAGTGGAATTTTTTAGCTATGCATTTTTCTTCATGAATTGCCAGGGCAGCCCTTCCTCTAGCTACATCAACGCTTGAATTTTATTTATTGTGCTAAAGGTTGGCCCCTTCCAACCTCTCAATCCTTAACCTCCTAGAACACAACCTCCTTGGGCATGGCATGCAGATACAGAATGAGGCATCGTGCCCAGACCATTGTTTAGAACGGAATAAATAGTCAATAGCAGCTATTGAAAATCCGGACATACTTAAGAGAAAGGCCATTTGCGAGTGAAAATGAAACGTTTTCCATATTTTCTGCACCGCAGTATTCTCATTCTGCACTGTATGGGAGGAGTTGAGTTAATCCCTCTTAATTTGCATGAAGCCATCTTAATGAAAGCAAGTTACTGAAAAAGTACATATCCCGTGACTTACAAAATCCATATTTAGGCCCCTAAAACATATGATTTATTCGAAGGAAAATCCATACCAAGACTTCCTTACCTGCTACTCTGTGAGCCACCAGACCTTCAAGATGCAAAGGCTCTTCTCCCAAAGCCTGAGAAGCTTCCCCCTGATGCTCAGCCTCATTTAAGGGAATCTGGGATTGGACTGCGGTTGTGGATGAGGGAGGTGATGTCACCAGAGGATGCTGCCCTTCCATGACCTTGCATGCTGTTGCATGAGGCCTGGGAGATGTGGGTGGGCTTCCTGCCATCGGCCCAAGACTCCTTCCTTGTATTATAGTTGGCTGTTGGTTCTGGTAGCCATAGGGAGAATAGGCCTCTCGGAAATCTTGTGCTGGATACTCTGTTTCTCCAACACTGTTGAGCAATAGTTTCA